>NC_132925.1:39123207-39423207 GCF_047675955.1 Chlorocebus sabaeus | reverse complement strand
AAAACTTCTGAATGCCAAACTAAAATTTCTCCCCAGCCCTGGTACTTTCCCCAACCTGATGGTTGGCATACCTTCAGGGCAAAACAGCAGAAGATGTGCCTCTACCACAAAAGGGTTGAGGGAGAAAGTATAGGCAAAAAGTTCACTCCATTCCCCTTCTTATGAGAATTTTAGTTTTAATTGACTCCCTAGCGCTATTCTCCTAGTAACCTGGTAAGGTGATAGGTGTCAACTGTGTTACTAAGCAACTTGAACTACTTAAAAATGACCCCTGATGGGCAAATTCCATCTGAATTGGGAGGAATGAATACCTAACAGAAAACCATAGCTTTGAGTTTCTGTGAGTATGTTGACTTTTGTAGCTGGACAAATCCACGGTGGGGACCCTGGAAGCTATGCCTATGGAATTATTATAAGAGATTCTGGCCCCTGGGGTGTGAAAGTTTTACGCCAGGGCAGCTCCTGTACCCACCCACCCACCTACCTCTTTTCCTTGTATTGTATCTGCACTCCATAAACTAGGGACTAAAGAAAATAGTTATGTGTTCTTCCGCATGGCTATGGCAAGGGCTCCCACAGGAAGAGAAATGTCTGATGTTGCCTTGCTGGAAGCTGTTTCCTGTCTTATATTTTTCTAAGTACATTCATGCCAAATATGGTCTACGTTAGTCTTGTGAGTATGACAGCCTTTAGTTGAGCCCAAGACCAACCCCTGGTGGGCACTGCAGAAGGTGTCCAAGATAGAATTGGGCAGGCTGTGTGTCTCATGCCATGCTTACAACTAGCACAATGCATTAGGGCATACCTTGTCTACTTCCATAAGAACAAGTTTTTTTAAATGTATAACACTGACATGTTCTGTAGCTTCATTTGGCAAGGTACATACACACTAAAAGAACCCATAAAAATAATTTAGAGTCCTCTTTTTTGTATCACAAGAGTCTAATTGCTGTAATATAAACTCTAATTTTCTAATAATCTCAACAGTAGATGCTATAACCTAGAGGAAATGTGCCAATTTAAATGGAAGTCCTCCATTTCTTAAACAACAGTCTTCCATTTCTTAAACAGCAATTATGATTGTTAGAGCACAGCACAAAGCTGAACAATGCTGCTTTTCTTCCTTTCTCTGCTTTTTTTTTTTTTTCCAGGTGGAAAATCAAACTCACCTTAGCTGTTGTTCTCATTTTGAGTTTCTTTCTCAAGTAACATGGCAGCATTTGAGGACTCATCTTGCTGTCCCTCAGTTAATCTCTTTTGAACCATGCTTTCTGTGCAACTGTGGATGATCTGATGGGCTGCAAGAATATGTTTCCGCTGTGCGTTCCTCACTGTGCCAAAGTAATAGAAAAATTTTCACTCTGAAAGTCTGAACAAAACCATTCCCAAATGTTTCAAGAGAGTCATGATAGAAATAATTTTGCAAACTAAAGGTAAACCCAAGCCAAATCTAATTTCTTTCTGCTCCCTCTGTCCCCACTCTCTGGTTCAGCCCAGTCATACTCCTTCCCACCAGGCTTGCCTCCATTCCACTCCTCAGCAGTTTCCCTCACCTGGAATGCCTGTACTCCAAAACCTGGAAAGCTCATGTCCAAGATCCTCCAGGAAGTCTCTGACTACATCAGCCCAGATTTACCACTTACCGCACATCAGTTTGTACCAACCTATTCAGCATTGAAGCATTTCATGTGAGTTACATTTTGTTTGATACTTAGAGTGTAAATAACTTACAAATAAAGACCTTGTCTTACACTTCTTTTTGAGCCTTAGTTCTTAATGTGGAGGGGACTTACTGATTGATGATGAGTTTATGAGCTCATGGCTTTAGAAGGTAGTCCTAGCTCCAAATTCTAAGAATATTCACTACCAGGTAAGCACCTAAGCCCTTGGAAAGGAGTAGTGATCATGATGATGTTAGCAGTTAGCATTTGTCCTTACTTTGTGCCAGGTACTGTTTTAAGCAGTTGACATGTAATTCTTCATTTAATCCTCCTAAAAGATAGTATTTTAATATCCTCATTCTCAGAAGAAGAAACATGGACACAGAGACATTAGATAATTTACCTTTTTTTGATCCAATTTACGTTTTTCTGATCCATTGGCTTTTTAAAAAGTGATATATCTCAAAATCGTCTGTATGTAATATTATCTTAATTTTGGGTAAAGAGTGTATATATAATACATACGGTTCTCATTTGAAAAGAGAAAAAAAAGGTCCTAGTGTGCTCCCTGTTCATATGGCTCTTTTGATTTGGCAAAAATATAAAGGGAAGAGGCTAGGGACTCACTCAACTTGACCGCAGATAAGTGCCACTGGATTCCTTTCGCTCAAGTCTTCCTCCAGATCCTCAACTCAGACTCCCAAGGTGAGGGAGGGGATCACAAACTAGTAAATTTTTTTTTTTTTTTAGACAGGGTCTCACTCTGTTGTTCAGGCTGGAATGCAGTGGCACAATCTTGGCTCACTGCAGCCTCCACCTCCTGTGCTTAAGTGATCCTCCCACTTCAGTCCCCCAAGTAGTTGGGACTACAGGTGCATGCCACCACACCTAGCTAATTTTAAAATATTTTTTGTAGCAACTGGGTCTCCCTATGTTGCCCAGGCTGGTCTCAACTCCTGGATTCAGGTGATCTTCCCACCGCAGACTCCCAAAGTGCTGGGATTACAGACTTCAGCCACCACACCTCGCCACAAACTAGTAATTATTAAACCCACTGTTTTCCTCCTCTCTTTCAATCCTAGGGTGGAATTCAACCAAGGGTGTAATGGCTTTGAAGCAGCCTGGCCTCACTTTGAACCCAGGAGAAGTGGAAAGGAGTTGTATATTTTCTTAAGGTCCTAGAAAACATAAGGTCCTTCTGTAACATAATGTGACACAGAAATATATTACTTGATCTGAAAATTAATTTTTTTGTATAAGCAGTATCATACACTATTGATGTGAGTCAACAATCATTTTGTGGGGCAATATGGTAATATCAAATTGGGAGAACAATCTTTTTGTAGGGAAATTTGGTACTATCTATCAAAATGTAAAATACACATACCTCATATCCCAGCAATTGTACTGTTAGGAATTTACTCTCAGAAGCATGGCCGGGATATGTGTAAAATATATTGATTGAAGCACTGTTAGTAACAGGAAAACAAACTGGAAACAAACTAAACGCTTATCTTTAGGGGGTACTGGTTTAAAAATTATACTACAACCATGCAATGGAAAAATCAGGCATTTCTTCGTCGTCTCCAAATGTGTTAGAACTCCACCATTTCTTTATCCCCGGTGAAGCAAATTGAAATTTTAAGCATTTTTCTGCTTAAACCTGTCTGGAATTCCCATGTATAATTTTCAATGCTTTTGAGCTGCTATTTCACTTAAATATTGTTCTTCTCCTGGTTGCAACCCTCTGTCTAGGATCAAGCCTGCCATCAACAGTCTCAGAGCTATGGAAGAATCTTACTTTTCTGTTTAAGATATTATTTTCTCTTTCTCTATTGACTGAAAGCATCAATCTTTAAAAACATGCCACCAGTGACAAATGATAAATTAGGATATTTATACTTGGATGGAGTTCCAGCAGAAACAAGCTATTTGGGGTGCAGGCAGAGCAGCAGAGTAGATTTAGACCTTTCCCGCACCCCTGCTTTTTAATATTCACGGTTCACGTGTCCTGCCTCCATAAGGCTGCTACAATGTGAAAATCTTTTATATGCTCATTATCTGTTTTATGCTTTAAAAAATACACCTCTTCTGAAAACTTGGGAACATCCTTTTAAACAAGGTTTGGATTTTGATATTGTCACTCTTATTAGAACTACGTCCCATCTGTATTAGAGTTGATTATATTCTAGAATCAGGTAGCATGAAGAGAACCTGACAAACTCTGAAATAAGAAAACTCAGTGATCCTCCTTGAGAAATTTCCCCATCCCTCTGTTTAATTTTAAATCTCTGGGATATGGAAAATAAGTTACATATTTTAAAAATCCTAAAGTAAAGCATTTACATTGGCTTACCTTTTTCTTTGACAAAGTATTTTTGCACCTCTGGGATCAGAAAACTATAAACCAACTCAGCAACAATCTCCTCTGACTGAAGACAGGTTCGGCTAAAAAATATAAAACAAATTGAATTATTTCTTTGGTTTTTTTACTTGAGCTGCTGATTTATGCTTTCCTGCTGTGTAAGCAACTCCATTCAAATCCCACCATCACCTTTTCCTTGATTAAGTGATCTGAAATATCACATTCTTGGCAAGTTTGTTTAACTCCATAAAAAAAATTTGGATTTGACCCTGTCCTTCAGTTACCCTGCCTGCCAGGAAGAGAATGTTGGAAACACAGCTTATACATAGAAGCCAGAAACCTTGGGATGAAGTCCCAGTAATGTTGCACACACGTATTCACATTGTTTTTATGCTTCCGAGTATTCTTAAAGTAAGTAATGAGAGTAATCCAGATTGCAGAGGATAACTGAGAATACATACGGAGGTACACGCATATTGGCTTCTCAGGAGTTATGTTAATAAAACAATGGACCCTGAAGTATGAGTTATTTGTTTCTCCTTGGTGGTGAAATTGTAAGCTCTTGAAAAAATATATATGAGTATCAGCAAATGGGCTGTCCATTCTACAATCTGTTCTCTTGATACACACCGGCTTTCTATTTCATAAGCAATGTCATTGATTTTCTCAGCCATCTTCTCTATTTCTGCCCTGGCTTGTTCTTCTGCAGTATTCGCTTCAGTATTCAGTATTATGTCTTCTAGGTAGGAGCTTATAGTACTATGGTGAACTTTAACTACCTGAAAAATACAATAATACTCTCACTAAAACAGGTATGCTGTTGTAAAAAACACAAGAAAAACACAAACATTGGTTAACTTCTTTTAGCTCATGTATTTCATTTATTAAGTCAACAGTCCCTTCACTCATCATTCATTTTCTTTAGCATCTCATCATTCTATTTCTCATCCACCTGCCTACTCATTCTGGGCAGCCCACACCCATTTAGCCCATTTCAGAATTATGGATCTTATTGGGTGGGGGGGCAAGACAGCATTGCTGAAGGATCATGGGCTTCAGAGTCAATAATGCTGGTTCAAATCCTGGCTTTGTTCTTACCAGCAACGTGATTTGGTCAAACTACCTAACAGAAGAACAGACTAGGAGGTATTCTCCAGTATACTCTCTCTCCTCTCTCTCCTTCCGCTTACATAATAGAATCCCTGGATTTCAGCTAAGCAAACAGGTGCCTAGAATAAAGGCTACATTTCCTAGCACCCACAGGAGCTGGATTGGCCGTATGACCATATTCTGACCAAAGAAAGGATTCTTAAAGGGAAAGACTTGGCTTCTTTTTTTCTCTCTTCATTTTTCCTTTCATGAGGACATAATGCTGGAACACCAGCAATCATCTTAAATTGCCAGAAGGGCTACGACTTAGGAAGAGAAGAGCAGAAAGCTAGAAGGATCCTGGGTCTCTAATGAATTTATTGAATTATCATACCAGCCCTTGACTGCTTCTTTTTAAAGCTTACTTGATATCATGAAATAGGATACAGATTTCAAAAGTGCATTGGAAGCAAGCTCAGATATTAGAAAAATAAAACAAAATAAAAAGTACAGAGCATATAAGTGTACAGTGTAATGAATTAGGGTAAAGTCAGAACCCATGTATTATAGTAACTGCCAGTATCTTAGAAGGCCACCATGGTTTCTTCCTTTACTACAGCACCTTCCCACTTTCATGGTAAACACTTTGTTTTCTCTATATTTTTGCTCCCTAAGTATGTAACCATAAGCAAGGTAGTTTGGTTTTTCCCATTTTGCAGGTGTGTGCACATAGAAAGATTAAGCGACAACTGTGGCATACTTAGTTTTGGCGTGTATATGTATGCTGATTATCAGCTTCTTAGAAGTAGGGCACTTTTCTGTTTCATGTCTAAATATATCTTTGTATCTGAGATAATGCCTGGGACTCAGTAACAATTCAGTACCTGTTTCTGGATTGGCACTTTGGCACAATTCTGAGTATATGATACTGTACACCTATGTGTAAAACATCAACCTTCAATCCCTATGCCTTCTCTATGGGAGACTCTCGATGGCCAGTTGAATACAGTATCAACCAAACAACTAATCAACCAAAATATATCTGCTGAACGTCTATTAGGTACAGGGATCTATGCTGTGTTGTGCAAGGCACAAAGGGAATATACAATATTCATGCTCTCATAGAGCCCACCCTCTTATTCAGGAAGCAAGTTGCATCTATATGGATCAATTAGACAGCTCAGTCATGTAATAGTAGAGAGGTGGAAAGTTTACTATGGTCCATCCATAGCCATATATGTACCTGTGTGTTTATGTGTATCTTTATAAATGTGTAAATTTCTGGACACATTTGTGCATGTATGTACATGAATAAGGAAACGTGTGACTATGTGTGTTCCTCTATGTCTTGCTAATATTGTGCACACCAGATATTTATAAATATGTCCTCATGTATGTGCCTGCAAAATTGTATATGTATTTAAAGATGAGTCTATGACTTTATATCTGTGTTTCTATCTATATGCTATATTTTGGAAATTTATTAAATATTATATTTCTGTTTTATAATTTATGTGCAAGCATATTTCTCTTCAAGAGAATCTGTTTGAATGGAGGTTGGGGAAATAGGATGGAAAATAGTCATTATATTTTAATTAGGAAGGTTGGGAATTAAAATGATGGATGATATTTGAATCTGTGGGTCCACAGTGGGTACAATTTTTTACCTAAGTGATTCTTAAATCAGGCTAGAAGGGCTATCTTAACCCTTTCTTGCCCTTGCTAGACAGAGCTGATGTTTTCTGCCATCATTCCCATTTAGAAGATATCTTCCTAAGAAGCTTTTTACCAGCTTCCTCCTTTCTCTGCTTTTGTGTATAGTAACTCCTCGGTTCCATTGCTTCTTATTCTCACCCCCAGCTATTCTTCCCATCCCCAGATGGTTCTTCCTTAGTGATATTAGGTAGAGATGGCAAGTTCTGATTTGCCAATAATTTCTTTTTTTTTTTTTTTTTTTTGAGACGGAGTCTCGCTCTGTCGCCCAGGCTGGAGTGCAGTGGCCAGATCTCAGCTCACTGCAAGCTCCGCCTCCCGGGTTCACACCGTTCTCCTGCCTCAGCCTCCTGAGTAGCTGGGACTACAGGCGCCCACCACGTCGCCCAGCTAGTTTTTTTGTATTTTTTTAGTAGAGACGGGGTTTCACCATGTTAGCCAAGATGGTCTCGATCTCCTGACCTCGTGATCCACCCGTCTCGGCCTCCCAAAGTGCTGGGATTACAGGCTTGAGTCACCGCGCCCGGCCTGATTTGCCAATAATTTCTAAATCTCAGTAACCCTTTTTGAAGAAAAGTGTGTTAAGATTGGTAGGAGGCTACAAGCTGGTCACCAACTCCCAAATTTACATCTTCAGCCAAAATCTCGTTTCTAAATTCCATCTTGTAGATCCACCTACTGAAACAATACCTCTGCTTAGATATCCCAAACTAAATATAAATTGATTTCCTGATTCTTCTCCTGCCCCTACGCTTATTCCTCTCTCAACTTTCCTACCTCAGGAAATAATACCATCATCTTCCAGTTGCTTAAGCCCGACACTGGACGTAATACTCGACTTCCTGTCTCTCACTCTGGTCTTCACTACTTCAACAGCTACTTCCTGGCGGCCTTGTTCCCCCCTCTGTCCTCCCTCCAGCCTGTGCTCCACACAGCAAGTGGAGTAACCGGCTTAAAATGTGTCTCTGAGCTCTATTTGTTTCCTTCATGGAACTCAATACATTTTCTAATTCTATACACAGGTGCGTATTATGTGTTATTTAAGCTTTAGGAGAGAAGGGATCGTGTCCGGGTTTTTTTCCCCTCCAAAGTTTCCCACAATGCCTTTGTAGAGTGCCTGGCATACAGTAGGAACCCAATGCATAAACAAAAGCCAAATGCCATTTTACGTCATGAGCATCCTTTGGTTTGACTTGGCTCCTTCTAGGCAGCTTCCATACACCCAGCTGCCCCTACTTGCCTCCTTAAATATCTCGTCCTCCTCCCGCAGGCGCTGTTTTTCCACCTGGCGCCGACCACTCTCTTCAGCCTCTCGTACCCGCCGCTGGCGCTCGGCCAGCATGACAAAGGCATGGATCCTCCTCTCCTCCTGCAGTCTCACCAGCTCTTTGGACAGGAAGTCAAACATGTCTGCCAGTGCCCTTCCTTCCAGTCCAGCCAATGGGTTTTCAACCAGTGACACCTTGAAAAGAATAACATAACTTTAAGGACACAAATTCCACTATGAGTGGTGATTATTAGAAGAGGCACCGGATTACTCAAAACTCTTGGCAGTCAATTCACTTTCAGAATGCATTTAATTTTTATTGGGAATATTACCTCTCGATTGACTCCATCCCAGGTTCTTATGAGGAAAACGGAGGCATAAGAAAGTCAATTGTTTGGTCAGTCACTGATGGACCACAGCCCTCAAATAAGCAAGAGAATTTAGCAAGACGTTTTTGTTAGTGACCATGGAGAATGGTTTTTTTTCCTTTCAATTTTATCGACAAAGTAAAGTGTGTCTTCCCAGACATGAAGGGAAATGTCAAGTTTTTATTAAAGATAATATTGGAGTTTAATCAAATTGAATCTCCTAGAAATTCACTCATGATACCTGTTAATTTTTCAGTATCTTTCCTTTCACACAAGGTAGGAGTTAAGATCTTGAATAATATGAAAGTAGAAAACCTTGGTATTTTTTAATCTTTTCATAACTTTGAAGTCATTAACAACAATCTTTGAAATAGCACAGGAATGGCTGGGCATGGTGGCTCAGGCATGTAATCCCAGCACTTGGGGAGGCTGAGGCAGGTGGATCACCTGAAGTCAGGAGTTTGAGACCAGCCTGGCCAACACGGTGAAACCCCGCCTCTACTAAGAATATGAAAATTAGCCAGGCATGGTGGTGCATGCCTGTAGTCCCAGCTCGGGAGACTGAGGCAGGAGAATCACTTGAACCCATGAAGCAGAGGTTGCAGTGAGCCAAGACTGCGTCACTGCACTTCAACCTGGGCGATAGAGTGAAACTCCGTCACACACACACACACACACACACACACAGCTAACAGAGTGATGGGATTGTGGGGCTGTTTCTTTTTCACCATTTCATGAATTTTTATTAGAATGTTGCTGTGCCATGATAAAATCAAGGGAGAAAATTTAACAAGAAAGTAACAAGAAAAAAAAGGAAAACCTTGTGCTCATGTAAGTTCCTCTGCCGCTGTAAGGCCAGGGTCACTTGCTTCTCGGCTTTTTTCACCAGCTTTTCATTTTCTTGTAGTGCGTGGCAGGTGCGCAACTCCTGGATCAACTCCAGTCGCTTTTCTTTCCCTTCAAACATCTGTATCAAATCAAATCAAATCAAATCAAATCAAATCAAATCAAATCAAAGAGAGACCTATAAGTTACCATCCCTTTGTGCCAAGCACTAGGAGTCACACGCAGTGATTTGTGAGACACTTGTGAACAGTGGGTTCTGTCCTGCCTTTTGGGTTCCACAGAGCGGATGTGTCCAACAGAGCTAGAGTTCAGCCCTCTTTTCTGTGCCTTCAGCTTCTCAGGCAGAGAATGGGCATAGTTTTCAGTGAGCTGTACTTAGTTTCTGACAATACCTCTCAAGGACAAGATGACAACTCTAGGGTCATATTAAGAAACCAGAACCTTCCCCTCATTTCCTGTGCTCCTTCGATAATAAACCTGAGGATGGCATTTTTCATGGCCATATTTCCTTTTCCAATAAATCTGTCCCTGGTTTGTGATAATCTGTTGTCCGAATTTAACTGTGGCATTTCTCTTGGGAAAATACTGAAAGGAGAGTAACGAACAGTGCTAAACACAAGTTATTCATCCAGTTGAGTTACTCATCATATCTGAATCTCTTATGAGTTATAGCTGTCTGGGGAAAAAAATTAACTGGGGCTTTATATCAGTCCATTTTTTACGTGAAGTGTGCCTGCTCCAGCAACACAAATAATCTGGCTGAGGCTTTACAGTCAGGAAGACCAGAGCGGAATTTGCTGGCAGATAACTATATCTCCCTCAGACTCATATTACTTGCCTGTAAAATGAGATTATGGATAGGAAAAAAAATGAGACAATACATGTAGTGCAAAGAATAAATAGTGTGGGCATATAGTAAGGATTCAAAACCATAGTTCATTATTTAGCTATTTCATTTATAATGTAGGTATCGCCAGACATACGCAAACTCAAATAATTGTATTATGACTATGTTAAAAATTAGGGAATCCACCTAGTTGATAATGCTTAAATAGCCAAAATTCAGGTGAGAAAATGTATGGATTTAACAATTCCAAGGAAGAAGTCAGTTTCACACTGCCTTAGTTACAACCATGGCAAATAGCAGGTAGGTCCTTCCTGCCTTTCTCCTTGACACTATGCCACCCACCTGGACAAACAAACGATGTCACCAGAAGGAAATGGGACACCAGAAGGAAATGGGTAGTCAATTTAAGAGTTTAGCTGAATAGGATAGCAGGGTGCAAAAGGGAATTCACTCCAAGGAACCAAGCACATATGCATTCTAAAAAAATTACTCTCAAAAGAGAAACACAGGGCCAGCAGTTGGACCTACACACCATGTTCTGAACGACTCTGCCCCGGAGTAACTTTTGAAGGTAGATCACAGCCATTTCTATTTCTTCTTCTTCCTAAAAGAACAAAGGGAGAACCAAGCAGCTTGAGAACTGCAGTAGTCCAAGCATCAAATATTCTTTTGAAGACTTATTTCAAGCAAAACAGACTGTGCCAGATGCCGAAAAGATTTAAAGAGAAATAAAACATGGTCCCTGCCCTTATTGAACATATACTATTTTAATGTTACTTACATTAAAATTCATTATTTTTCATCATTAACAAACCATATTACAAGCAAAAAATTCATGCCCTGTCATGCTATCCCTACAAATGGAGCCACTTTCATTTCTTTATATTCCTTTCCAACAAAATCTTTCTTGAAGCAACAAGTATTGCTGATAACATCATTTTGCAATAGGATTTTTCACATTTGATCATCAGTAGACAAAAATACACCTAGTCTATTGTCAGAGTAAAGTACTTCTCACAAGAATTCAGCTATGCTGATAAAATCAGAATATAAGAGACAAGGTTAACCATATATAAAAATCATCTTAAAAACTGTGTGTCCAAAGCAGAAAAAGCAAGGTCTGGAAATCTAATTAAGGTTCCTTTGAATGTAAAAAGAAAACAGCAGTCTAATCGATGACATTAACACACATGAAAGACAATGTGTCAGGCTGAGTGCAGGGGCTCACGTCTGTGATCCTAGCACTTCGGGAGGCTGGGGCAGGTGGATCACCTGAGGTCAGGAGTTTGAGACCAGTCTGGCCAACGTGGCGACACCCCATCTTTACTAAAGCTACAAAAATTAGCTGGGCGTGATGACACATGCCTGTAGTCCCAGCTACTCATGAGGCTGAGGCAACAGAATCGCTTGAACCCAGGAGGCAGAGGCTGCAGTGAGTCAAGATTGTACCACTGCACTTCAGCCTAGGTGACAGAGCGAGATTCTGTCTCCAAAAAAAAAAAAAAAGACAATCTGTCAACCAAAGGCCTGCGCAAAGTCTAGAAAAGAGAATGTTACCCAGCAGCACATCCCAGCCGGCTGGTGGGAGCTTTCTGGTCCCTCTGCAGGAGCCACTCATCAGAGGCAGTAACAGGGGTTAGTGTGGTCTCCCACCAACACCTGCCCTCAGCCAAGAAACACACCAACCTTCTGAATACAATTTGGCTTCTTGTGAGGACTGTCCTATATTGAGAGATAATGTGCTGACTGGCCAAGAGGAATAGCCTGATCTAGTAGGCAATTATGGTTCTCTCCGTAAAGTAATAAATTTGCATCATGGCATCTCTAACAGTTTCCTGTGGATTTGTTTAGTCTGAGTCAGTCCTCTAAATCCTAACCAACTCTGCTACCTTGCTCAAATTGAGTCTGGTGAGATGTGGCCCTGGGCAGTGCCCTTTGAGTCATTCCCACCCCAGAAGCAAGCCTATCTTGATGACACCTCTGGCATTTCGTTCCTCTTCGACTCCAACAGCCATCAGCCATCTCTCCATAGGGAAGATAGTTATGGTAACTGATCATCACTCAATCTTCTTTTTCTATTTCATATACATGAGCACTACCTTCTGATGCTGATTTTTCATGGAAAGATTTTTTAAATTGTGTTTTTATTTTTGAAAAGGACTGGTTTAGATTTCATTTCATCTCGTTTGTTTTTGTGTGTGTCTGATGTTTGCTACATAATAAAGACAATATTTAAGTTAGAGCTTGGGAAACTAACACTGCTAAATTAGATTTGCTTTAAGCTAAACTGTCCTAAGAACAAGCTGACAACGATATTGAATTTAGCATTTCAACTAAAAAGTTTCCAACTTACATTGGAAGTCATTTCCAAGGTTGGAGTTGGAAGCCGAGGTTGAGGTATTGGGTTTCTCTGAAGGAAGCGAGGGGGTTTCCTGGCTTCAAGAACTTTGTTCTTCTTACCCAACAGTGCCTGAAATAATGCCAATTAATAGAATCTCTTTTTTTTTTTTTAACAAAAATTTGCATAAATTTACGGGGTAAAAGTGCAGTTTTTTACATGAATATATTACATAATGGTGAAATCTAGGCTTTTAGCATACCCATCACCTGAATAATGTATATTGTACCCTATATTTTCCTTCATTACCAGATCTAGGTAACAGATATAAATATTAATCAGAATATTAATATTCTCTATGGTGATGCTAGGTCAGTTTGAGAAACACTACCAAGAATGTGTGTATCTCCCAAGAGGTGCTACGATATTCCTAAAAATACGTTAACCAACCAGCCTGACCAACAGAAACCCTGTCTCCACTAAAAATACAGAATTAGCCAGGCATGGTGGTGCATGCCTGTAATCCCAACTACTCGGGAGGCTGAGGCAGGAGAATCACTTGAACCTGGGAGGCAGAAGTTGCAGTGAGCTGAGATGGCACCATTGCACTCCAGTCTGGGCAACAAGAGCGAAACTCATCTCAAAAAAAAAAAAAAAAGTTAACCACTGACTAAACATGGTTATATTCTCGGTGGATTCATCAAATGATGAGTAGAGAAATAAAATGTGCTATATCTACACAATGGAATGTTACACAATCATAAAAAAAGAATGAAGTACTGAGATGTATTAAAACCTGGATGAACCTTAAAAACGCTATGCTAAGTGAAAGAAGCCAGACGCAAAAGGCCATATACTGCATGATTCTATGTATGTGAAATGTCCAGAATCGGCAAATCCATAAAAAGGAAGTAGAATAGGCCGGGCACAGTGGCTCACACCTATAATCCTAGCACTTTGGGAGGCCAAGGTGGGTGGATCACGAGGTCAGGAGATCGAGACTATTCTGGCTAACACGGTGAAACCCCATCTCTACTAAAAATACAAAAAGTCAGCCGGGCGAGGTGGCGGGCGCCTGTAGTCCCAGCTACTTGGGAGGCTGAGGCAGGAGAATGGCATGAACTCGGGAGGCAGAGCTGGCAGTGAGCCAAGATCGTGCCACTGCACTCCAGCCTGGGCGACTGAGAGAGACTCCGCCAAAAAAGAAAAAAGGAAAGTGGTTGCCAGGGGCTAAGGGGAAGCGGGAATTGGAATTGAGCACTATTAGGCATGGGGTTTGTTTTGGGGATGATGAAAATATTCTGGAATTAGACAGTGGTGATGGTTGCACAGACTTGTGAATATGCTAAAAACTACTGAATTATATATTTTAAAAGGGTGATTTTATTGTATGCGAATTATATTCCCCCTGCTCCCCCAAAAAAAGCGGGCAAACAAAGACTGAAGGAATTCATAGCCAGCAGACCTTCCCTGCAAGAAATGATTAAAAAAAAAAAAGTTCTTCAGGCGGGTGAAAAACAGTATAGATCAAAAACTTAGATCGATATAAGTATAAGAAGAGCAGAAGAGAAGGAATAAATAAATTATATTGTTTTTCTTATTTTTAATTGATCTAAAAGATAACTGCTAGCTAAAGCAATAAAAGTAAAACGTATTGGCTGATTATAGCATTTGGACGAGTGAAATGAATGACAGGAACATCACAGGGATGGGAAGAAGGAGTTGGAAATAATCTGCTCTAAGGTGTCTGCTCTACCCATGAAGTGGCATTGTGTTATTTGAAGGTGTATTTTATTATTTTATATGTGTAATCATACACTGGTCCACAAAGCAAGCCTCATGAAATTTCAAAGGATAGGTACCACACAGACTATGACCTCTGATCACAACGCAATTGAGTTAGAGGTTAATGAGAAAATGAGTTAATTCCTGCATATTTGGAAATTTTAAAACACACTATTAAATACTCACAAATTTAAAAATCATAATTTTTTAAAATATTGGATATTAAGAATGACAAATACTACATATCAAAACTAATGAAATGTACCAAAAGTCAGCATTTTGAAGGAAATGTTTAACCTAAAATACTTATACAAAACAGATGAATGCCTGAAACTGATGAGCTACATGTGCAATTTAAGAAAAGACCTGTGAAACAAACCCTAAGAAAGTAGAAAGAAATATAGAATAAATATAGGAGTAGAAATTAATGTGATTAAAAAAGCATATAATACAGGAAATCAACAAAATCAAAAGTTCATTGTTTGGAAACATAAATACTAAGAAAATAAGCAAGCCTTCAGTAAACCTGATTAAGGAAAAGAGTTAAGGCAATAAACAATATTGTAAATGAAAAAAGTAGACATGAATAAGATAAAACAAACATTTAAAAGATTATAAAACAATACTATCAGTAATCATATGCCAAAAAAATTTGAAAAGGTAGGTGAAATGGAATTTATTAAAAAAAAAATTACCAAAAATAATTCAGAAGAGTTCTACAAGTTGTAAAGAAATTGAAATAGTGGTTAAAATTTTTCCTATGAAGAAAACATTAGTCCCAGATAATTTCATATGCATAGTCTACCAAACTGAAGGAAGAGATCATCCCAATCTTATTTAAACTCTTCTCAAAAAAGAAAAAGGAAGGAATATGCCTCAATTTCAGGAGACCTGCATAATTATAACACCAACCCCATACATAGTCAAAATGAGAAAGAAAAACAAGACCATTTCACTCATGAACGTAGAAGCAAAATCCTAATCAACATATGAGTAAACCAAATCCAACAAGGTATTGAAAATAAGCTGTATGCTTTGACCAAGGCAGGTTCTTTCCAGGCGTGCAAGGATAGATTAGCATTTGTAAACAATTATAAATGTTGCTACAATAATTTTAAAAATAACATGTATAAAAATTGTGTGATAAAGATAAACATTTGATAAAATTCAACATAAACACATGATTAAAAGCTTTAGTAAATTAAGAATAGAAGGGAACTTCCATAACTTAATAAAAAGAATCTATAAAAAATCTTAACAGAAAGTGAGAGAATGATGAACACAGTATTCAGGATGGGTAAAAGGAGATGGGGGAATGGGGATGAGGTGAGAAACAATCATCTCGATATACATAAATTACTGTTAAGGTCCTGTTTTGAGGATAGGTTACCATCAATCTTTATTAACTACTAAAATCAACTGAACAAACATGAATGGGACAGTGATTAAAGTGTATCATAAACCAGTGGGCCTTGAAGTGTGGTTGCTGGACCAGCAGCAGCAGCATCACCGGGAAACTTATCAAAAAGGCAAACACTCCAGCCCTACCTCAGACCTACTCAATCAGAAACTTTGGGGATGGGGCCCAGCTGCATGTGTCTTAACAAGTCCTCCATGAGATTCTGATGCACAGGAAAAAATGAGCACCACCAGCATAAACCACAGATTCTGTACACCTGCAGTCCAGCTACCAAAAGGGAAAGCCCAGTTGGTGGATGACATGCTGTGGATCCTGGGGAAGGCCATCACACATTTTCCTTTAGAGCTTTAACTAGATGAGAAAGGAGTTGAATGTAACTCTTTTTCTTCATATGCCCTAATCACATGAACACAAAAGGGAGAAAACCAGGCCTATTACAGCTATTAACACCAACAACAGAAACTTGCTACACTTTAGTATAGTGTCAAATTTTATATAGAGATCCAAGTTGAAAACGCTTTCAGAAAGTAATATGATTTCTGCAAATGGGGAAAATAATCTCCAAGAAGTTTCCTGAAGTGTGAAATGAGGGGAAATCCACACATTGGTTCAGCACAGCATGGGCAATCTCAGAAAACTGCAGAGCAGAGAATGTAGGTCTATGTTTGACCCACTGGACATTGCTGCAATTTTTGGAGTGTAGCATTTATCTGCAAAAATCACATTAGAAGCATTTTGTCCTCCAGATAATGATTATACCTTATGAACCTCTGCCAACTCATAGTCCAACCTTGCTGCCCTCTTCAGAAAACCAGCTTTGGTGGTAATGACTTTAGGTTTTGGAGCTCTGATTCGGGGTTGTGTCACAAAATCTGGGAGATGTGACTCAAGTTCAACTAATCCTATGAGAAGGAAGTACATGTTTTTTAGTATCCAGTGCTTACGTTTATTATTTTTAAGGTATATTGTTAACTTTTGTAGCTGTTTGCCAAGTAGTTTCATTAGAATTGTTGAGAGGGTGTATCTCATATAATAGAATGAAGTGTCCCTGAAATGTAATAGCACATTTCCATATAATTAACTCATATTCTCAGTGACTTAGACTGTAAAATGAGAAATGCATTCTAAAGTGAAACTATTGCCCTACAAAAAAGTAGCAATTCAATAATAGTAATCAACAGAAAATTAATGATTCTATGATATGTGGTGCCACCCTTCTAAAGTAGACGTTCACCAATTTATTACATTTAGCTCCAGAGATGGCCAGTCAGAGCTACAAGTTCAGCAGTGTAACCAGCAACTCGTGATCTTGACCACATGATACCTCAACTTGTCAGTGAAATTAAATAACTAAATAAGCCTTTTTTGAACTTTGTAAGAGGTATAGCCCTCTCCATGAACTTATCCCCTGGTTCCCCATCCTCTTGCCCACTAGTTTTTTGACATTTCTTTATAAAGGGTTGATTTCATTATACATATTTCTTATTTGCTTCAAAAACCTGGTATAAAAGTTTTCTCTCTTTCTTTGTTAAATAACTTTAATTATTAGTGACATTAAACATTTTTTAACATTTAGTAGCTAACTGAATTTAGTCCTTGCTGAATTGTTCTATAGCAAGGACTATAGTGTGTCTATTTGTGTGTTCTGTAGTGTGTCTATTTATTTATTTGGGTCTTAGCAGTTTTTATTGGTTTGTATGAACTCACGTTAATAATGTTAAACCTGTTCATCAGTGTTTATTGCAAATATTTTTATTGCTTAGCTTTTAATCAAAATTTCTACATTTTGTATATTTGCTCATATTTCTGAGATAACCCTCTTATACTGGATTTCCAATTATGTAAATTGCTTACCTTCATAGGTGTTGAGATAGTAGTTTTTTACTACAAAGTCCTCTGAGTTATTGTCTGGGAAACACCCAAGACGAGACAGAGGTCCATAGACTTGTGATGCATAATCAGAATAATCCTTGATGATATTTCTTCTCTCCAACTTCCCTTCTATGTTCTTTCCCTTTCCTACAAGTTTTCTGATTGCTGAAATAAAACATACCTCCATGACTATCTCCAAAATATCGTTCTGATTATACAAATGCAGAAGAGTAAGCCAATTCTAGTGTTATTCACAGAGAAGCTATTGAAATGAATGAATTTCATGATGACTCACGACAGCCAGAATGTAACACTAAAAACAGAGGTCTGCCATCTGTGTGGCCCAGATTGTCATGAGACAGGCAGGAGTCACAGAAGCAGAATCAGCTAGTGCCCTCAATCGGTACTCGTCAAAAATATTTTATAATTGCATTTCAAACTCCAGGCCAAGAAGAGGTATTCAGTAAAAGTTTGTTAAATGAATGAAACTCAAAGCAACTGGAAAATACATGTTCAGTGGGGGAACTAGGGAATTATTCTCCCTTACAAGAATAATCAAAAGCAAAGACTATAGGTTCATCTTGGTTAACACCAAAATAAACCAAAGACTGTCCCAGCTTACAGTTTTTTGGCAGTCAGAGGGAAAGGCTCAACTGTGCACATGAGGAGTACACTCATCTAAAGAGTCACGCTCACCACCTCCTGTGCTCCTTTTCTCTCAGATCCCATCACAGACCCAAGCCCCTTTGGTGGCTCTACATTGTGCACTTTCAACGGGGGTAAAAATCTTATCACAAGATTGTGACGTCATGCTGCAAGAGGGGGCCTGTGTGCCACTGCTGTCTTGGGGATGTTGTTTATGTTTGATCCTCAGCACTTTTGGGTGTGACTTGGGTTTTAGAATTAAGTAAAAATGATTTAAATTTTATTATTTGCCTACAAAAGTCAGATCTATCATTAGTTATGCCAAGTACTGAAAAAAATATTGATCATATCTAAATAAATATCTGGCAGTTAAGTGCTCTTTTCTCGCATCAAGAAAAAGTTAAAATTTAAGTTCACTAAACATAATTTTAAGCAATAATTTGTTTTGTGATTTTTTTATTTTTGTTAGAAAAAAATTTTGAATGATTTTTAAAAACGTGATTATATTGTGAATGAGTGCATATATAGTCTGCACATGTAATTGATACCATTTATTTATTTATTTTGAGACAAGGTCTCTGTCACCCAGGCTGGAGTGCAGTGGTACAATCATAACTCACTGTAGCCTTGATCTCCTGGGCTTAAGCCATCCTCCCACCTCAGCTCCAAGTAGTTATGACTACAGATGTGTACCACCACATCTGGCTAAGTTTTAAAAAAATTTGTAGAGATGGGGTCTCACTATGTTGCTCAGGCTGGTCTTGAACTTCTAGCCTTAAGCAATCCTCCCACCTCAGCCTCCCAAAGTGCTGGAATTACAGGCGTGAGCTACCTCTCTTGGCCTTAAATTTTTAAAATATAAATTTAACTTGAATCTTTAATTCAGTCATTCTTAATCTTGCACTGAATAAAAATAATAAACCATATACTTCCTCTTTTCATGTATAAAGTATAGATATACATATAGTATGTAAACATACATATGTTATATATGTGGTATTAAAATTTCTTGTGGCAAGGTGATTAGGAAAAAGGATGTCTAAAACGTCACCTTTAAGGGCAAAATGAAAAAAGGGTAAGAAACAGGGCTCTTTATCTAGGGCTGTGGACCATGAATATGGGGAACCTAACACCTATCCCACCACACATACATACAGACACACACATACACACACACACACACACACACACACACACATTATCTCAATAACTTGATTACCTGTTAGGACACCATCACTTGATTTTCTTAGTAAGGGAATTTCCTCCACTCTTCTACCTTTAAGAAATAACTCATCTCTCAGCCCTTACCTATGTGATTCCCAGGACCAAAACATAATTATATCATAGTTAAGTCAGGTTTGGTCAAAGATCCAAAGCAAAGCCCACTTTTCCACTGTCTTCATTGTTCATACTACACCATTACTTGATACATGTGTGCGCTGAATTTTTGCCATTTTTGCCTCTTTTGCCTCCTGCAGTTTAGACCACCGTGCATTCAAGTGCTTCATATTCACTTCATTCTGATTCTCTTCACGCTTCCTCAACAGCTCTTTTAGAACTTCCAGGCGAATCTCCTGCAGTCTTCAAGTAAATTACAAAACATAAAGAAGCATATGGCATCTCAAACGGAGAGCAAGGGAACGGCTGCCACAGACAGGCTCTTCTCTGTGGGATGGTATCATGTTCATGTATTGTCAAAAGACCACTCTGGCAAAAGTATGACAGATGAATTCAGGGCGTAGGGGTGGCACTCAATAGAGACTCTCTATATAATAGGAATATATATGGGTGTAGTTCTCAAGGATGAAGAAGAGTATGCCAGGCAGATGGGGTAAAAGAAGGGCTCTCTAGGCAGATGGGCCTAAAGGAACGGTAAGAGGTTTGTGCACAGTGCCAGGTCGAGTGGTATTCCTGGAGGGTTACGTAATAGGGGGAGTGAGAAGAAATGTGGTTCTGGCATGCTGTCCTAAGGAATGAGGTAAAAATGCCAGTGCCTGGCATATAATAGGTACTCAACAAATCTTTGTTTCTTTTCCCCCTACCTTCAACTTGTTCTCCTTGGGCTACCTTGCTCATGTGCATCCAACAATGCACAGATGACTGTGTCATCTGTACCTCCAGCTTAGATATTTCTTTTTTCTTTCTTTTTTTCTGAGACAGAGTCTCGCTCTGTTGCCCAGGCTGGAGTGTAGTCGCCTGATCTAAACTCACTGCAGCTTCAGCCTCCTAGGTTGAAGCGTTTTTCATGCTTCAGCCTCCCGAGTAGCTGGGACTACAGGCGCCCACCAACACACCTGGCTAATTTTTGTATTTTTAGTACAGATGGAGTTTCACTACATTGGCCGGGCTGCTCTCAAACCCCTGGCCTCAAGTGATCCCACCTTGGCCTCCCAAAGTGCTGGGATTACAGGCGTGAGCCACCACGTCCAGCCCAGCTTAAATATTTCTGAACCAGAATTTCCATCTATTTGAATCTCCAGCTGCCCCTTGACAATTAAAAAAACAAAACAAAACCCTACTCATTTGTTCCCCCAGAAGTCTGCCCCTCTTACACCTTCTTCTCGCTGCTAAAGATCTCTCCTCGTAAATGCTTCTTGTATTCCCTAGCTCACGTCTGGTCATCTCACTCCTAACATGAACTCCTAGCTGCTAGTCTGTCCTCCTTCCAATCGTTGCTCCACCCAGCTGTCAAGGCTTTCCTTCCTAAAACAGAGATTTGAACATACATTTTACTCCTGCTTAGAAATTCATACCTGAATTTATTCACTTACTCATTTGCCAAATATTTATTAAGTGCCCACCATATGCCAGGCAGGAACAACAATGTATAAGACAAAACACCTTCTCTCAACAAGCACTGTTCCGGTGGAATAGGCATATGAACCAACATTTCCAGCACAAGGAGATACACACTAGGCTAGAAGAGTGAAAACTCTTCATGGAAGAAGAAAGGATAGGGCAGGGGGAAAAGAGGGAACAGGTGGGGAAGCCTTCCTTAGAAGAGCTGTAAACTCAGGATTGGGATTTGCCACATTGACAAGGGAAAAGCAGGGCCTCAGCAGGGGAAGCTGAATGTTCAACTCAAAAGGACTGGAGGGAGAACAAGATGTCACACAGGCAGGGTTTCTCAGAGTGAATGCACTTGAGAGGGGTGAGAGTGTAGTGACAAATAAGAATGGAGAGGTAGGCTTTGTGTGTGTGTATGTGTGTGTGTGTGTGTGTGTGTGTGTGAGATGGAGTCTCACTCTGTCGCCCAGGCTGGAGTGCAGTGGTGTGATCTCAGCTCACTGGAGAGGTAGGCATTTTTAAAACTAAGCCACACACCCCAGTCACTTTTCTCTCTAGAGCTAGAAATGCTAGGTTCAATTTTCCATGTCACCACTGACCTCAATCTCTTCAATGGTAAGTGGAGGGAATAATAGTACCCTCTTCATGAAGTTGTGAGCATTAAGTGAGTTAATGTATACACAAAGTGCTCTAACAGTAGTCTCAAATTTCAGAGTGCAGCATAATCTGGAGCACAGGTTCTGATATGGATTGCTGGGTCCCAACCCCTGATTCAGTAGGTCCTGGGATGGGGCCTGATCACCTGCATTTCTACCAAGTTCCAAGGTAATGTTGATGCTGCTGGTCTGTGGACCACACTTTGAGATCTATATGCTTAGAGCATCATCTGGTAGGTAGTAAGCCCTCTATAAGTGTTCCACGCTGTATAGATATCTTCTTCTTCATCTGATATCATTGACAGAACTCCTTATAATCCACTCCTCATCATATTATTATTATTGTTATTATTATTATTGACAGAGCTCCTTACCATTCACTTATCATCTGATATTGACAGAGCTCCTTATAGTCAACTAATCGTCATCATCATCATTATCATCGTCAATCTGATATTATTGACAGAGCTCCTTATGATCACTGGGGCAGAAAGGGGCAGGAAGATGGGCAAAGAGATGGTGCAAAAGATCTCAGACCAACACCTCTGAAGTATTGGTCTACCTGATAGTTTCTGATATGACTGTCTGATATTACTATCTGCCTGATGGCTTCTTACCTACCCTTCAAAACCCAGCTCAGAAGCTACCTCCTCTTAGTAGTTTTCTTTCTCAAATCACCCACCTTAAATAGAACTAACTGTTCTTTCACCTGGGTTCCACCAAGCACTTTTTGTACAGAACAGCACATCACCTGATAGGCACAGCCCGAGTGGGGTTGGTCTAAGAACTTTTGTCCCATCCTTGTCCACCTTCCCTGCTACCCCTGCCCCAGTGGACCATAAGGAGCTCTGTGAGGAAGAGCAGTTTCCTATTCATCCCTATTTTCCCAGCTCACAGCACAGAGCCTAGCACGTAAAAGGGACTCAAAATACATGTATTAAAATTGCCCTCAGTTTAACAAATGTACTCACTTTCTCAGGTGACGCCTTCACTCTGGCCAGATACATTTTTAATCGTTTCAATGCCTTTTGAAAAGACACATATCTTTCCAAAGTACAATAATAAATTTAAATTTCTGCCAACAGGATTGGGTATTTGACACCTACTTTACCCCAAACACTATTTTTTTTAATTAAATTGCAAGCTTTCATCAAAACATCCCAAAGCCTAGATTCAGGCTTAATCTGAAGGTGTTGGAAAAAATTAACATATTCCAAATTTAGCACCCAGCTGAGTCTCTAACTCTCTGGGTCCCTCTCTTGTGTGTAAGGGTCCTTGGTAGCATTGCTATGAACAATAAAGTACGTCAGCACAGCCTAGCACAAAGGACAAACTCAGCAAACGCCCTTCCTTTGTTCTTGCTAGAGAGTTATAATTTTTTGGTTCTCATAATCTCTTATCATTTCCACATATCAGCAACAACTCCATTGCTGAAAATATATCAGTTAAAATAATTGAAAATCCAACCACAAGTACCTCAGCATATTGTTATTTATGTATATTGTTATATAAACTCATCTCTTAATGGAAGAATTCCATAATTTGTCTTTTGAATAGGAAATGCCCCATCAGCTCTAGCTAGAACGCAAGGCATCCTGACTGTGAATACAGTGTCTTGGGGGTGGAATGGGGGGGCAGTGGGTAAGAGCTAGGACTAGTGCCAAGGCTGTTTGAAGGGATACACAGAAAGCCCAGGGACTGGGACAGTGGCACTGGGAATTAACATGAAGGGACAGTTTGAAAGGTGCTTTGCAGAAATTAGTGGGATTCTGTGACAGTTAAGAAAGCTACTACAGAGAAAAGGGAAAAGAAGAATCAGAGATGCCCTTCAGGAGTTGTTCAAACCTGGGTTCCATGCTGACCTTCTTCACACACACAGAGGGCATTCTACGTTTGTATGTTATTGGAGAGAAAAGTATACAGAGCTTCTGGACCACATCAGAAGCATGTGACTGCTCCTGAAAGAAGTGGAAGCCCAATTTCCTATCTCTATATGTTGAGGATTGCTTTTCAACCCATACACTCGGGAGAATGCTTTGCAGATATAAAGTATTAACATTATTCCCACCAGTACAGGAACAGTTGCCTGGGTGACAGAGAACCTACTTTTCAATCTCCTGCTCTCTGAAGGCCCACTCCTTCCTCTCCATTTCATTCATCATCTTCCTCCTTTTCTCAAACTGGGAGGTGTCACTCAGAGCAGGGAGAGTGGCTTCCCAAGCACGCTTCTCGCGGGCTCTTTCTATCATCTCCACCTCAGCTTGTCCTGCTGGGAGACCCCGACCTGCAGGATGAAGCAGCACAGCTTAGGAACAAGTGGGCCAACCCACACACCCCCCCAGTATATAATTAACTCCCTGTCAGTTCCTTTCCTCTTCTCTAAATGTGAGGGCCATGACAGGATAACATAACATTAGGGAACAGCCTCTAGATGTGCCTCACAGCTTGTGTTATCTGTGCCCCACTGCCTCTTGTTAGTAATTGCACCAAAAGACATTTTAGTTGCATGTAAGATGCTGGAATGCATTTGAAGAATATTAAGGGACTACTGAATAATCACATCGTGGAATGCTCTGTAATAAACAAATTTACATACTGAAATACAAGGCGTTTTCAGACTCCAGAGGTGGGAAAAATATGGGGTAGGGAATTTGTTGGATAAAGGTGAAAAATACATATTTTTTTTGAGTTAGGGTCTCACTCTGTTGCCCAGGCTGGAGTAGAACGGTATGATTACAGCTCACTGCGGCCTTGACCTCCCCGGCACAAATGATCCCCTCACCTCAGCCTCTCAAGTAGCTGGGACTACTGGCATGTGCCACCACACCTGGCTGATTTATTTTGATTTTTTTGTAGAGACAAGGTTTCACCATGTTGCCCAGGCTGGTCTCAAACTCCTGGGTTCAAGCAATTCTCCTGCCTGAGCCTCAAAGTGCTGGGATTACAGGTGTGAGCCACTTGGCCAAATACTGTTTCTAAAAAGTAACAGAAAATGAAGACACTAATCACTAGCTGAGAATTCACCATCTTTGGGTTTTGTCTCCACAGTACATGTACAATTTAGGGCTATCTCTTACCTCCAACTTTAGGCATTCAAAGACACAATACCCGTAGGTCAAGAAGGAGGATAGGGACAGCTGGATATGTTTCCTGATCAGCTCCAAGGCACTGGCGGAGACCTAAACCTACGTATGCCTCCCTGGATCAAGTTTTGAGGATGCCAGCACACTTAGGTGCCTAGCACCTCTAAATGTGGCCTTGCAAAAGCAAGTAAAGGAAAGGGAGGCTGGAACAAGTAGTTTCCTGTTTGATCACTGAACCACAATAAGTCAACCTTTGTTTTATTTTCATTTAAAAATATAATTATACAGAAAAATCCAAGGAAATAAGTCACAAGTCATATTTTTACCACATACAGTAGGGCATGCCTAAGATTTTTGTCTTATTTCAGATCTTTTGTAATGTTTATGCTTTTAGAAAGCAAATAAGTAATATATGAATTCACCATCTCTTGTTTTTAATATTAGGGTATTAGCCAGGTATGGTAGCAGGCGCCTGTAATCCCAGCTACTCAGGAGACTGAGGCAGAAGAACGGCTTGAACCTGGGAGGTGGAGGTTGCAGTGAGCCGAGATCGCGCCACTGCACTCCAGCTTGGGGGACAGAGCGAGACTCCATCTCAAAAAAAATAAAAATAAAAATAAAATAAAATAAAATTAGGGTATTATAGAGAAGGCTAAAGTTCTGTACTCTGCTTCCTCATTCTGATCACCTTCCCAGAGGCAGTCACAATGATGCATTTAGTGAGGAGTATTACTACCAGCTCATCTTTTTATTTTTATAGATGTATAAAGAAGTAAATAAATCTGTATACAAAACACCACATATATGTATGTGTATATATGTATACATATGTATCTACATATTATTTTGTGGGTCTTGCATGGCATTTTCTTTAGTAATTTAAAAAACAACTATGAAAATCATACTGTAAGTATGCAGACTTAACAACTGTACACATTTTGTCATATATACTTTACATTTTTTAATAAAAAATTGAAACATTATAAATAAAGCCAATGTACCTTTTAACTACCACATTGAGCCCCATTCCCTTCTCCCATTTCCCAAAGTAAACACAAAAAGGAATTTGTGGATTTCCATTCAATCTTAACATTTTATATACAAATTTATGTGTCTATGAATTATAATAATAATGAAATCTAACATTACTTAAGCACTTTTATTATGCCAAGCACTTTTTTTTTTTTTTGAGACAAAGTCTCGCTCTTGTCACCCAAGCCGGATTGCAATGGTGCGATCTCGGCTCACTGCAACCTCCGCTTCCCGAGTTCAAGTGATTCTCCTGCCTTAGCCTCCCTAGTAGCTGGGATTACAGGCACCTGCCACCATGCCCGGCTCATTTTTTTTGTATTTTTAGTAGAGGCGGGGTTTCACCATGTTGGCCAGGGTGATCTCGAACTCCTGACCCCAGGTGATCTGCCCACCTCGGCCTCCCAAAGTGTTGGGATTACAGGCGTGAGCCACTGTGCCGGCTATTTAAGCACTTGTATTATGTCAAGCACTTTTCTAATGCATTTAATCTTCAACAAATCCCTATCATGTAAACATAATTATGCCTGTTTTACAAATAAAGAGACTGAAGGGCTAAAAGGTTAAGTAACTTGCACATGGCAGTCTGAACCTTATATTTTTGTGCACTATACTATACTTCCTCTCTAGTAAAAACAAATATGAACCAAAAATGAATTATATAGAAGCAAGACACAGTACTGATGTTTATTTAACATTTATATACATGGTATTGTACTATAACCATTCTGCAACTTGCTTTTTTAACTCATCTTTGTTTTGGAAGCCTAGCTGTACTGATATATACAGATCTGGTTTCCTTCTTCCACTGTAAGGCTTTATTACAATTTAAGCTATCTATCTTCTCAAATGACATTTAGATTGCTTTTAATTTTTTGATCATACATAATGTTGCAACAAACATCCTTGTACTGGTCTCATTGTACCATATGTGAGCTGCTCTAGGATTCTTAGAAGTAGAAATGCTAGAGTCTAGCAGCTACATCACAAAATATGATCATTTTTAATTCTGGATATTGCTTAATTTACCCTCAGAAGTATATTTTTGCTCCTGCCTTCTGAGATCCCCTGATGGTTCCTCTCCCATGGTGCATGCTTCACTTCCTCCCACATTGCATCTGCCCAATCTCAGCTGCTTTTTGCAGTCCTTACAAATATTTAGTGGTTCGTGAATTACATATATTTTTAGTTTTACTGAAAATGGAGTTTGTGGGAGTATTGTTGTTGTTACTTTTGTATAATTTCTGGGAAGAGAAGATGAAAAGTGCTAATTTACCCAGGCATAGTTATATTGAGAGTGGGAATCTGGATTAGAACTACTTGAAAGTATAAATTATTTGAGGGAGAAGTCTTATCTCTTCAAGCATGAGTTTCCCATTGATAAATATGTTCTCTCTTTTCATCAAATCTTTGTTTACGTGCTTAAAGAATAATTTATAATTTTCAACATAAATCCCTTGCACACGTTTTTGTTAAGTGATTCCCTAGACACTTTGTTACTCATTGCTATTGTGCGTGTAATTTTTTTCAGCCAAGTGCGGTGGCTCACCTATAATCCCAGCACTTTTGGAGGCCGAGACAGGAGAATTTCTGAGTCCAAGAATTGGAGACCAGCCTGGGCAACATAGTGAAACCCCATCTCCACAAAAAAAAATATATTTTTAATTAGCCTGGCATGGTGATATGGACCTGTGGCCCTGGCTACTTGGGAGGCTGGGGTGAGAGGATCACTTGAGCCATAGGGTTTGAGGCTGCAATGAGCTATAATCACATTACTCTTTTAAAATACAGCAAGATTAGATTGCTAGTGTCTTATTTAGAATTTTTTGCATATTTCTTCATATGTGAGATTGGCTTTAAGTTTCCTTACTAGTATAGTTGGCCCTTCATATCCATGGGTTCTACATCTGTGGATTTGACCAAGTGCAGGTTGGAAATATTAAAAAAAAAAAAACTGTGTTCTGAACATGTACAAACTTTTTTCTTGTCATTATTCCCTAAACAATACAGTATAATAACTATTTATGTCAAATTTACATTGCATTAGGAATTATAAGTAATCTAGAGATTAAATATACAGGAGGATGTGTGTAGGTTATATGCAAATACTATGCCATTTCACATAAGAGACTTGCGCATCCAAAAATTTTGGTAGGGTTGCAGGGTCCTAGCATCAATCTCCTATTAATACTAAGTAACAACCGTACTGTCCTTACTCAGTTTTCAAATCAAGGCTATACTGGTCTCAAAAAATGAATAAATTAACTTCTATTCTGTGTTTCCTAAAAGAAGTTGCATAAAACAGTTTATTTGGTCCTTAAAAGAGTGGTAAACTTACTTGTAAAACTGTTTAGGCCTGGTGCTCTTAAAAGGATTTTTTTTTTCTATTTACCAAGTCTATTTCTATAGTTACTCTTCTATTCAGGTTTGTGATTTCTTCTTAAAACCAAGTGAGCAATTTATATTTTCTTTAAAAATTGTATAATTTATCTAAGTTTTTTTTTTATTTATTTGAGACGGAAGTCTCGCTCTGTCACCCAGGCTGGAGCACAGTGGCGCGATCTCGGCTCACTCACTGCAACCTCAGCCTCCTGAGTAGCTGGGATTACAGGCGCCCACCACCATGTGTGGCTAATGTTTGTATTTTCAGTAGAGACAGGGTTTCACCATGTTGGCCAGGCTGGTCTCGAACTCCTGATCTCAAGTGATCCGTCTGCCTCAGTTTCCCAAAGTGCTGGGACTACAGGTGTGAGCCACCGCGCCTGACCTTTCTAAGTTTTTAAATATAGGGCAAAAGATATTCATAGCACTCTCGTATTTCTTAAATTGTTCATTCTGTAGTTACTCTGTCCCACTTTCAATCCCAACACTCTGCTTGCATCTTCTGTCTTCTTTCTTGATGCTTCCTACAAGAGGCTTGGCTGTATTATCACTCTTTATCAGAAAATTACTTACGGCCCTAATGACCATTTCTTTTGCCTTTTAAAGGATCTGTATTATCAACTATTTATTTCAACTTTATTATTCATTTAACGTGTGAAGACTGAATAGGTTTAAAATGTAAAGCACTTGGATCAGTTTTTGGCACATCATAAGTACTCAGTTTTATCCCTGCAGTGCTTACAGTGTCATCCTTTTTCACTGTCGTTATTTTTCCTTTATCTTTATGTAAACTTTTTATGAATGTATAGCATACATAAACAAAAACAGATATCCCAGCTAATCGGCACCCAGATCAAGGAATAGAATATTACCAGAACACTGGAATGCCCATGATACTCCCTTCCCAGTCTCTACCTGCCCCAAGGATAGCCTACCATCCTCATTCCTAATGCGTTCATTTAGTTTTGATTGGTTTTAAGTTTTATGTAAATGAAATCACAGTGTAGGCACTCCTGTATCTTATTTTGTTCAGCATTATATATGCGATTATAGACACATCTACAATCTCCCTTGTAACCACATGCAGTTGTACTTCATTCTCATTATTATATAGCATTCCATTATGTGAATACACTATATTTTATTCATCCATTCTACGGTTGATGGACATTTGGGTTGTTTTCAGTTTGGAGTTATTATGAATAATGCTGCTGTGAGTTTTCTTGTGCATATCTTCTGGTGAACACACCTATGTATTTCCGTAAGTAGAATAATGTGCTTTTTTTTTTTTTTTTTTTTTTGGTATATAGTTAGGAGTGAAATTGCTGGAGTGTAGCTATGAACACGTTACATAAATAAATTTACTTAATCCTTACAATATCCTATGAGATAGATTTCTTCTTATGTATGAAAATGTCTTTATTTCACCTTCACTCGTCAATAATAGTTTGGCTGGTAAAATAATTCTAGGTTTGCAATCATTTTCCCACATCACGTTAAAAGCAATACTACAAAATATCAATCCTTTTTTTTTCCTTTGTAGGTAATCTGAGTTATCTTTCTAATAGTTTTTTCACTTTTTCTTTTTCTTTTATTAGGAGGTGTGAGTTTTTAAAGAATCATTCTGCTTGGTACTCAGTGGAATTTTTCAGTGTGAAGGCTAATGTCTTTCGTCAGTTCTGGGGACTTTTCAGCCACCGATTCTTGCATTGCTTCTCCACCATTTTCCCTGTACTGATGTCCTAGCACCCACAGCTCTTCCTTTTCTTTTATCTTATTTTACCACTATATGCTGCATTCTGGAATATGTGTCCATTCAATCTGTCATTTCACTAATTTGCTCTTCAGTTCTGTCTGTTCCACTGTTGAGTTCATTTTATTTCAAACATTATAGTTTTCCTCCCCCTTAATTCCAACTGGTTCTTTTTCATGACTCCCATTCTTGTTTTTAGTGTTGCTATTTCCCCCTTATCCTTTTGAGAATATAGAAGGCACTTCCCAAGTCCTTTTCAGATTGCTCTATTTTCTGTTCACTCAGAAATTTCTTCTCCCATTTCCTTTATTTGTTGTGGGCCACTCCTGGTGTCTCTGTTCCTTGTGTGCTTTGGGGTTTTTGGGTGGAGATCAGCTGCTGGCTTCTCTCATAAGCACCCTGGTCAGTAAGCAGCCTTGACCTGCGAGTGGCTACTACCTAACCTCATTCTTCAGAGCCCTGTTCATCACCACAAGGTGAGGAGTCCAAGGCCCCATGCCCACCTGGAGCTATTTCCAGGTGTAGAGGTCCTGGAAATCCTACAAATGGCCCGAGCCTGCTTCCAAAGTCTCCATGGGCCTCTTCACAGGATTCAGATTCCTGAGGGCATACTATATGCTGCTGTTTGTTCACCCTTAAAGCCCAAGGTGGGGCCAAACGGCAGCTGTTCGTAGGGATGTGTGAACATTGGGAAGAAGAGTGAGGTAATCACGGGCATGCATGACAGGCCCCTCAGATGTAGAGCAGAGCCAGGGTTGGGAGAGAAAGGGGCAGGCCACAGTAGGCTCTCGCCTCGCTGCCACATTACAGTATGGAATCCCAGGAGCCTAAGAATTCCAATTTAAACTTGTCCTTTTAACTTCTTATAAAGATGTTTGTGAAAAACACCAACATATTTTACTTAACAGTTCTTAGCTTGATTTATACTTTTAAAATATCTATACGCATGGTAGGTGGGCCTCCCTTAGAGTCCTGGGTCCCACACATGGTAGGAGTAGCCCTGGCTCATAGAGGCTTTTATTGACACTTTAACCTCAGTTCTGCTATGACAGTGCACCAGATTTTTTTTTTTTTTTTTTTTTTTTTTTTTTTTGCCTAGTGAAGCATTTCTGAGCCTCTGCCTGGCTCTTGTCCTCCTGCAGTTTAATGCCAAGACCTTATCATACCAAGAGGTAAAGTCCAAGGCCACAGGCAGGAATGCCTGACTCTGTTCTGTCTATTATCTTCATCAGGCAGGCACCAGGCTTCAGCTGCACCTGTGTGCAGGAGAAGGACGCTGGCCCTTCCAGTTCAGGCAGGTGACTTGGACCTGGTTCCCTGCCATGCACAGCTCCCACTTACCACCAAAGGTCCCCAGCTACTTCTTTATTTAGGAAAAAGTCTCCATTTCTACTTTACGAATATTTTCTTTCTTGCTTTTAAGTGTGTCTATATGTTTATTAATTTTTTCCCATACTTTTTATGCATTCAGAGCAGAAAGGGAAGGTTTCAGCATATTTTTAATTTGCCATCTAGGCCTGAAAGTAGAGCCTCTGCTTTAAAGTACAGGTTTTGGCCCAGGCACGGTGGCTCACACCTGTAATCCCAGCACTTTGGGAGGCCGAGGCGGGCAGATCACAAGGTCAGGAGATCGAGACCATCCTGGCTAACACAGTGAAACCCCGTCTCTACTAAAAATACAATAAAAAAATTAGCCAGGCACAGTGGCACGCACCTGTAGTCCTGGCTACTTGGGAGGCTAAGGCAGGAGAATCACTTGAAACCAGGAGGCGGAGGTTGCAGTGAGCCAAGATCACACCACTGCACTCCAGGCTGGGCAACAGAGTGACACTCCATCTCAAAAAAAAAAAAAAAAAAAAAAAAAAAAAAAAAAAAAATGGGTGTTGAGAATGCTTAATCTGGATTCATAAAGTGGGCTAGGAAACAAGTCAAAACTAGAGCCCAGATATGAACATTTTCTTTGCCTGGGATGCAGACTTGATCACAGCTATCTGTTACAATGCGGGGAAAAGCAATCTCATTTAAAAATCATTACTGTGTACCAACTGTCTCTGTGTCCTTGGAGGAATTAGTTAACCTCTCTGGTTCTCAGTTTCCCAGCTATTAATACAACTAAGTGAGTTAGACAAGCTAATTTCTAATAATTTCTAAAAATACTCTCACTTATTAATTATATAGGTTCACATAATACAGGCCTAGGCCAGATTTTATTGCATTCTAAGAGTTAATTTCTGAGCCTGAAAGATATTTAGCATTTCAGAGATAATATCAGGTCATCCAAATCATCTAATAAAGTATATAAGGGAGCTTTGGTAAATTAAGATATTTTGGCAAATTAAGATAATATTACATACATAGGAATGTGCATTCAGTATTTTACACTTTAAAAAAGCTTATGTGTAAAGAAACATGATTGCTCAATAAAAAGGAAGTGATTCACTAGGAGAGAGAAAAGAGAGGACATAGGTCACTAGTTAGCAAAGCAACTACAATATTAAGCTGAAATTCAGCTTCACAGATAGAGTACGATAAAACTACTTACAACAAAAAGATAGTATCTTTATTTGACCAGAAGTATCAGAAAAATTATGAGTCTATGAAGTTGCTGTACTGAGTAAGACACTTTATACAGCAACACTGTAAACCACAATTGCCTGTACATGGGCCATTTGAACAGCATGTGTGGTTATCAGCACTGTCATCTGCCAATAGTCAGGAGATTTACCAACTCACCCCAAGTAAGCGTAGCCAGGGTCAAGAGCTCAGGGATAGAGTCCTGACATACTACATATTCTGGAGAGTATGGATCTGTTTGAACGTCAGCATCCCGATAATCAGTCTGAGTGCCCACAGTCAACTTTGAAGGGATGGATAGGTGCTTAGTAGAAGTAGGAGGAAAAGTGTATGGTTCTGCCCTAAAAGGGAAAAATCGGTTTAAAAATTGAACCCTGTTATGATCACTTAAAATATTATATAATCAAGTGGAAACAAATCTTCGAAGCTTCATCAAGTCCATTCCTCCTTTAAATGTTGTCAGGTACAAAGTCATGAATCCATTATAACCAGGATTATGCCCCCAAATCTTGAGAGAATTGCCTTGTTATTCTCATCTCTGCCAAGAAACTGAGTGGGTCTAAGTACCATAGTTGACTCACAAAAGTGCCTATTTATATGTGTGTCACTGGGCAAGGTTGTAGAACAAAGCTATTCTAGAATGCTGTACAGCACTTCCGGACCTGTTCAGAATTATTGCATTCTCTGGTTTCTTTCTCCTGTGTTTCAGTCCGATACCCACTCTCTGTTTCTCTCCAGAAATACGGGAGCAGAGAAAAGAAAAGAGATGCTTTCTGCTGAAAGAAAGAAAGAGAAAAAGAAAAAGGAAGGAAGGGAGAAATGAAGGCAGGCAGGCAGGCAGGCAGACAGGCTCTATCTGGATAAATGATTCAATAATTAATGCTGGGATCACTTTGTTAATTAACATGTGGGAAAGTTACCTTGTCTCTTGCAGAAAAATTAATTCTAGATCTTTAAAAAATTAATGTAAAAATGAGACTGTACAAGTACTAACAGGAAACATAAGTCAATATTTATATCATCTTTGAGTGAAGGTCTTTTTAAGCCTGGCTTAAAAGCCAGAAGCTGTAAAAGGAGATGATCAATAGAATTGAGGGTAAGTTTCAACTTCTATGCCTCAAAATATCACAAACAAATTTAAAAGGTGGATGGCAAACTTAGAAAAAGGTTTTGGAACATATATGATAAAAAGTTTAAATAGCCTTTCTATATAAAAAGCCCTTGTAAATCAATTAGGCAGTTAAATATCCCATGGAAAAATGAGTAAAGGAGAATTCACAAAACAAAAAGTAAAATTTCTAACAAACACATGAGAAGATAATGAAGATAACTAGTAACCAAAGAAAAGTAAATTAAAATGGCAAGATACTATTTTATGCTATTTTATCACATAAGCAAAGATCTAAAAGATTGAAAGTACCTAGCATCAATTATGTTGTGAAGAAATAGTCCTTCTCATAAACTGTTGATGGAAATACAAATAGGTATTTGTATTTTTGTAACTGTTAACTGTAAATTGTAAACTGACAAGTTAAAATACCCTTTGATCCAGCATTTCTACTCCTAGGAATTTATTCTAGGAAATAATTGGACAGGTATACAAAGATATATATGAAAACATGTTCATAAAGTCTCATTTATAAGAGTGAAAAATTAGAAACTTAAATGATCACATCAATACAAGAATTCTTTAGAAAAATGATGCAGCCATAATAGAATTTATGCAGCTATTCAAAATAATAATGTAATCTATACCTGTGAGCATTCAAAAATGTCCATGATTCATTGTAAAGTAGAAAAAAACAACACTATTAAGTGGGTATGTATAGTATGATTCCATTTTTACATTTTAAAACTGAGTTTTTATGCATAGAAAAATACCTAGATGTATATACAATAATAGTAATTATTTCCAGATAGAATTATACAGATAATTTTTTTCATCTTTATACTTTTCTGAAACTTCTTTTTTAACATGTACATGCATTGCCTCTAGAATAAGAAAAAACCAATATAGCCACTTTGACTTAAAAGACATTTTTTTTCAAGTTGGTAAAAGCATTGGTTAAATTATATAAAAAACTAAAGATGAAGGCAAAAGCGAGATATTTCCATTTTGAAAAACAGAGGTAATGGTAAGAGCTTACATAAGAGCACAGCAAATACATACACCAAAGATCTTTAAAAAAAAAAAAAAAAAAGGTGGGGGGCAGGGCGCAGTGGCTTATGCCTGTAATCCCAGCACTTTGGGAGGCAAAGGCAGGTGAATCACGAGGTCAGGGGTTCGAGACCAACCTGGCCAACATGGTGAAACCTCGTCTCTACTAAAGAGTGTGGTGGCACATGCCCTGTAATTCCAGCTACTTGGGAGGCTGAGGCAGGAGAATCACTTGAACCTGGGAGGTGGAGGTTGCAGTGAGCTGAGATCACGCCACTGCACTCCAGCCTGCGCGACAGAGCAAGACTCCATCTCAAAAAAAAAAAAAAAAAAAAAAAAAAAAAAGCATTTCAAGCCAGTTAGAAAGAAACACCTGTTTGAAAGTTCAACCTGTGCTGGAGCAAATACTTTAGATAGTTTTTTTGTTTTGTTTGTTTCGTTTGTTTTTTGAGATGGAGTCTCGCTCTGTCACCCAGGCTAGAGTGCAGTGGTGCGATCTCAGCTCACTGCAACATCCGCCTCCCAAGTAGCTGGGATTGGAGGTGCCCATCACCTCACCCAGCTAATTTTTGTATTTTTAGTAGAGTCAGAGTCTCACCATGTTGGCCAGGCTGGTCTCAAACTCCTGACCTCAAGTGATCCTCCTGCCTCGGCCTTCCAAAGTGCTAGGATTACACGTGTGAGCCACTGTACCTGGGCTTTAGTTTTTAAAGCTGAACTGTAACTGCTATTGAAATCACTTTCCAGTAGTTGCTATAAATTTCTAACATGTAGATAATATATGGCTTATGTTTTCAGTAGAAATTATTCTACTATAAAATTCTAGTTGAGGAAATAACCTCAAATCAGCTTTATGTCATCCGAAGTTACATGAAGTTTTATTATATTAGTGCACCATTATCTTGAATCAAGAGAATAAAATAATTTTTTTTGTTTTTGTTTTTTTGTTTGTTTGTTTTTTGAGACGGAGTCTAGCTCTGTCCCCTAGGCTGGAGTGCAGTGGAGTGATCTTGGCTCACTGCAAGCTCCCCCTCCTGGGTTCACACCATTCTCCTGCCTCAGCCTCCTGAGTAGCTGGGACTATAGGCTCCTGCCACCACTCTTGGCTAGTTTTTTGTATTTTTAGTAGAGACGGGGTTTCACTGTGTTAGCCAGGATGGTCTCGATCTCCTGACCTCATGATCCACCCACTTCAGCCTCCCAAAGTGCTGAGATTAGAGGCATGAGCCGCCGCGCCCCGCCAAGAATAAATTTTTTTTTTCTCAAATTGAATAATTACACATTTGGACCATCTGATCAAATGTGCTTAGTTTATGGTAAGGCCTAATGAGCTCTTCTGATGAAGGTTTCTGTCTTCCTATCTTTCCAGGTGGGTCTGGGAATAGAACGTAAAAGAGGAAAGCTACTTTGAACTTTTCCAGTAACTTAATACATGGTTTCTTAACTAACTTCTTAATTTCTCCAACCTATTTTTTCCCCATTTCAGTTGGCTTTAGGGGAGAGTAAAATATGAGTAACAAAGAGCAATGATCCCTTTCCCACCTCCTCCCCAACCTCAAACAGGACCCAAACCCAGAAAGGTCCCACATCTGCTCCATGCTGGCCTGACCCCTGCTGTGTCCTGGCCCCTGTCCTCAGGCTCACCTGCTCTGGCTTTAGTACTCATATGACAGCCAGGGCTGCTCTATGTGTTCTATCCAGGCCCTTCCTCCTCCACCACTGCCCAGGAACCAGGAGCATGCGCTGTCTGCCATACCTACAGTCTTCTAGATTTTCTCTCCCAGCCCCAACAGAGCTGTACAGAGACGGGCTTCACAAACCTAGCAAATCCTGTTCTACTATGAGCTTCACTGAATGTTTTAAAAGTATTAACTTTTTATTATCTTTGAAAAGGTGCTTATGTAGAATCCAAAGGAAAGACTCCAACAGCTAGCCATGAGAAAGGTGTGGCTGGAGAAGGCCAGCTGGTCTCGAGACAGTTCCATCCCTGATAACACAAGGTGGCATTATACTCACTGCTCAGAAACTCAAACATACTGGAATTCCAGAGTTGACCTCACTCAGGAATACTGATTCATTCTTTAAAAAGTTCTAAGAGAGATAGAGAGTAGCTACAATGTCAAATGTCATAGTTTAACTGTTGGATGGAATCTTTATCCCTTGTGTCACGGTTATTTAGGAAGGAGTCGGAGAGGTCATGGTGTTCATCACTGTAGGCCTCTGAACTCCCTTGAATTAGTTTAACAACTTTTAGACTGAGGCACTTATGACCTCCAAAGCAGGTAATCTAGTGAGCCTGATTTTAAAGAATTACCAGAAGGATCTTTAGGGATCTACATAGCTCATAGCTCCCCTTTTGCTCATACAAAACATTTCATAGAATGTAAGTCTACAGCTATCTCTGGATAAACTGGTACCCCAGGAAGTTGCTGTCTGGGGAGAGCAGGGAATCTGTACTCCATCTCTATAAAGAGCCAAAGGCATCCACACAGTCTTAAAAAAAAGTCAAGGGTGAAGTAGAATCATAACTCGCATTTATCTTGAGGATTACAGACATTTAATAACATGTGTCCTATTCATATGATGATATATATTATTAGGAATAACTATATTCTTTAAATGCACCCTTGAAAACCCAGCCCTGAATAAATTTGTATTCAGAAATATGAGACCTTAAAAAAGGTTTCTATTCCTAATAATTTCATGAATACCTTGGACTTTTTTCTCTTATAGAAATATCAAATTTTATTAATGGAGGAAAGAGTGTAGCAAAAATTAGATTTTTAAAAGGAATACTCTACCCAGTCTGCTGCCTTGTCCTGAAACTAGAGATGAGAAATACACATTTGTCTCAGATTCAGCCCTTGTCCCTTACCTCCCTCTTACCTTGGTTCACGCTGTTGTGGGGCAAAAACCATGTTTTATTTATCTTTGTATACCATGTTTTCTGTGTAGATTAGATGGTTATTAAGTTATAAAATTCTAGCATTCAAAAAATATTACGTGACTGATTTGTTCATTTGATGAAATGTTGAAGAACTGTCATCAAATAAGTGTTTCAGAGAAGCAAAAGAAGATATTTAAAGCACTTTTCAACTTTTTTAAACCACAACTGCTACAATTTGAATATGTGGCTGTGTCTTCTCCAAAATTCACGTTCAAACTTAGTACCCACTGTGGTGGTATTAAGAGGTGAGGCCTTTGGGGAAAGTGATTAAGTCATGAGGACTCCATCCTCATCAATGGATTAGTGCCTTATAAAAGGACTGGAGAGAACTAGCATAGGTCCTTTTTGCCCTTCTGCTATGTGAAGACACAGCATTTGCTGCTTCTGCCATGTGAAGACACAGCAAGAAGGCCCTCACCGACACTGACTGCCAGCCCCTTGCTCTTGGACTGTCCAGCCTTCAGAATTCAAGAAATAAATGCATTTTATTTATATCACTAAGTCTGTTAATTTGTTATAGCAGCACAAACGGACAACTAACAGTAAGAAATATATTTTATATCATAATCCGTCATATACATATAAACATATGCATATATTTTTCTGAAACAAAAGTTATAAACAAAAACCAACTTACCCTCCATATACCTGATGCTTTGGTTATTTTCTATTCTGTTTCATGTTTTAAAATGCTGCTCATGACCCACTAGAAGATTTCATACCCTTCCAATGCTTTGTGATCCACAATTTCAAAAATACTGATTTAGAGAACTATCTTCTGAGAGAAAATATGGAAGCAAACAATAAATAAACAGAAAAAGAGTTTTAAAATAATGGTTACTTACTTGGATATGGCATAAACGACATTGAATGGCATCTGCTGAAAAAATGGAAGAAAAGGCCTGGGAGGAAAAGGAAAACATAAATGTGTGGGACTTTTGCAATGAATATACTCTAAGCTCTCTTCCAGCTCTAATATTTGTCCCTTAAAAATCAGTGAGCTTAAATATCCCATATATCCCATATATCAGTGCTATTTCTGGATATACAAAATCACTGAGGGGTGGGGAGATTCTTCTCTAAAATGCAGATTCCCAGGTCTGCCCCATGATATTCAGTACATACAGGGTAGAGCCAATGAATGTGCATTCTTAATAAACACTCCAGTATTTTCTCTTCAGATAGTAAACAAGTCACAATTGGAGAAGCCACCCTTTAAGCCCTGTACTTGGGCTTCAGCTGGCCATTAGTTCCCAGCAACTTCTCAAGTTCCTGAGACATTCTGAAATTCACAATGATTTAATCTAAAGTCTCCCCCTAAAAGTTAAGAATTGTACAGTTAACTGTATAGAATTGTATAGTTAACAATTAAAAATTTAACACTGCTCTGAGAAAGTTAGCATAACAAAATTTCCATAAGGAGGTTGCTCATAAATAATAATGTAGATTAGAAATTTACTTTCTCAAGGAAGCTTAAGCAGATGTAGTATCAAGACTATTTTTTCTAACTCCATTAAGATGCATAAGGAAATCCCCATCTAATTTTAATTTGATTTGAGTATATGGTTATTACATGAGCATAAATCACAAATGAAATAAAACTAACCTTTTGGCCATGTTGGTTTGAGCAAGATTCACACAAAGAGAACAAACGTTATCCCTTTGAACACAAGTTTCCCCTTCACCATGACTTCATGGTATCTCCACTGTGTCTCATTCATTTGATGACTTCATTTAAAATGTTTTCAAATACATATTCTTAGTTGCAATCAGTATCTCTCAAGTCAGGCAGGCTTAGTTTGAACCCCAGATCTACCCCTTGCTAGCTTATATGACCTGAAGCAATCTATTTATCACCTCTCAGTCTCAGCTTCATTACTGGTAAAACAGGGATCATATATATCTTATCCTACATTTCTGTTGAAAAGATTAGATCATATGCATGTAAAGCACTTAAAATAGAGTCTGACACATTGTATGCACTGAAAAATGACAACTGTTATTAGTATCATAAAGAGGTTCTCTAATAATATTAGAGCTCAAATACTCATTAGTAATTACATTCTACCTTTCAAAGTATTTATAGCGATTCTTTCCAGTAACTTCAGGATCTTCATAAACTTCTCTAGGCATCTGAAAAGAAGTGTCTGTTCTAAAATGAAGCAAGAAAACATTATTCAAGTCTAAAATATTTCCACATATAATTTCTACTTAATATTTCTATCTGTATAGAGTAGGAGTTACACAGAGTATCTCATACTGAGAGTAAAGTCTTCCATAACCTGCATTTGACTGTCATACAACTTAGAGTATATATGATTCTTCCCCTGCCCTGAGCCAGGAGACCAGGACCTAGTCAGACGGAGTAAGAGTTGAGAAAAGAGTAGATTTATGAAATCCTACATACAAAAATGCCCAATTTTAATTAAAAGCACACAAGAATAACAAAATACTAAAAGACAATTTTTTATTTATTTTATTTTTTTTGAGACAGAGTCTCGCTCTGTCACCCAGGCTGGAGTGCAGTGGCGCAATCTTGGCTCTCTACAAGTTCCACCTCCCGGGTTCACGCCATTCTCCTGCCTCAGCCTCCTGAGTAGCTGGTACTACAGGTGCCTGCCACCACACCCCACTAATTTTTTGTATTTTTGGTAGAGACGGGGTTTCACTGTGTTAGCCAGGATGGTCTCGATCTCCTGACCTCATGATCCACCCGCCTTGGCCTCCCAAAGTGCTGGGATTACACGCATGAGCCACCGTGCCTGGCCAAAAGACAATTTTTCTATGTCCAGGCTAAAAGACTTTATACTTTTAAATTTACTAAATGTGAACTTGTAAGTAATTAAAATAATAAATAATTCGACTTATCCTTGAAGGTGCTTTGGCCGCAAGTTCCAAAAAATATTTTAGATATTAGCAGAAAAGGGCACTTCCAGTTGCTAAGTTGGATCCAAGCAACAACAAACTCAGTCATCCCTACCTTTGGTGGAGAGTTGTCATTATATATATATAGATATATATAGATATATATTATGGAAAATATATATATAATACATATAATCAGGCTTGTTTGGTCAAAAGAGGTTTAAAAAGAAAATTTGGTCTAGGTATAACACCACGACTGAACATTTTAAAACCAAACATGGTAAATGAATTTAAAAAAATGTTTGTAATGCATTTATTTTAGGCCCTGGAGCCACCCAACACTTACATGGCAAGCTGCCGGAGGGCTTCTCTGTGTTTCTCCTCATGTCCCTTCCATTCCCGACTGATAAACGGTGGGACAGGATCTGACTTGCTCCAATATAGAGAATATCTTGGATAATGGATCAGGTTACTGAACATGGTTTTAAACCTGGGAACTTTTCTCTAATGTTAGGGAAGGGAGGCAAAGGACAAAATTATACCATCAGCTTTTCTAAAGTATTTTAATTACATTGTAGATTTTTTTTAAAAAGATACAAAACAATGTATATAGTATATGAAGAGGGGTTATTGCTATATACATAGAATATCTTTAAATGGATGCCCAAGAAACTGATGACAATGGCTGTTTATGTGGAGGGGGTGAGGGTAGGGCTAGAATTTATTTCATACTGTATACGCTTCTGTACTACTTGAATTCTTTTAACATGGGCATATATTATTATATTTATCCCATTGAAATAAATTAGCTTATGGGTTCTCTATTCATTATTAGTGACTTAATCCTCGCAACGAGTCACAAGTATTAAGATGCTTTGCCCCCCAGTAATCTTGACAAAGTAATTTCTGTGGAACCTAAAATCCAGTGAAGATTTGGTGATTAGTCAATCTGATCAATGCAGTTAGGCAAACTAGATGGTTCAGGTTCATTAGGTCGCCTTGGTTGATGCATTAGACATACCAGTCTGCTGCGAATCAGGGTGGCCTGGATATTTGCCTGTGTGTGGTCTTTCTCACTTGACACAATAAACAATGGATCTGCAAAATAAACAATCAAGTAGCATAACAAATAGAACATATCTACCCCTAGGCTGAGAATAATGGCAAAGCAATGTAATCTCTTAATTGGAAAACAAATTTAAAAGTTTAAGTATTGCCTGACTCAGCAGCAGCTCATGCTCTGTTGTGCATGTGGCCCTGTTACTCTACCACTTCTACCAGTAACAGTTGTCAAGATTATTTTCTTTTCTGAGTATTCCAAGTCAGCATATGGAAGTGGAACGCATAAAGAAAGTCTAGCATGTTTTCAAGTACTACACCCTAAACATACTTTATAATCTCTCCTACGAACAAAACTCCTTCTGAGCCTGGGTAGCCCAAAAAATTCTTTAAGGGAAAGACCTTGTATATATGCACTATGCCAATTTGCAAGGGAAAGAAGCAATACATTTATACTATCTCCCATCTTTGATGCACTAGAAAGATGCAAACCACATGATATCTCAGAACTGGTGAACATGATTTAAAAAAATCAGCTATCTTCAGAATTCACCCCTTAAGTTTGTAAGTTTGCTGATGATGGGACCATTATTTTTACAAAGTCCAACAGAATATTGCCCTGCTATTATAAGTATCTGTTTATCAGGTATATCTTTAAAGTGATGAAGAGTATTCATGATTGACTATACTGTACTGCCCTTTAAAATCAACTGATTTGCCATTAAATTAACAAGCAGCCTTCAGATATACTTGATTTCCCAAGTAGACTTGTCTCTGGGGAGGCAAATACCCTGACCAGCTAGTCTAGATAACATGGTAACACGTATTTCTCCATAGAAATTAATAAACTGGGAATTGTGATTTAGAAATGTCTCTTTTGAATTTGGATAATGTGTGTTAATTCCTAAAACCTAATAATTCATCAGTTACCCAACAAATATGATTTACTGAATGCAGACATTGGATATTCCCACCAAGGCTGAAAAGCTGCAAGAGGCTCAGGTTCTTTTTGCTCCTTCATTCAACACATGTTTATTGACTGGCTGCTCTATCTAGGTGCTTAGAATACATCAACAAAACGACAAAAATCTTTGACTTCGTACGAGAGAGACAGACAATAAACAACAAACATAATAAACTAGCAAATTACACATTAGAATTTGAGGGCTGTTATTTTTTAAAAAGAAGAAATTGGGTAAGGGAGACTGGGTTGCAATTTTAACTAGGGTGGTCAGGACAGGCCCTTGAGAAGGTGGCATGTATAGAGACTTGAAGGTAAGGGAGTTAGCTAGTTAGATATCTGAAGAATATTTTAGGATGGGAGCATGCCTGATACCTCTGAAGAACAGCAAAGTCCCTAGGATGGGAACATGCCTGATACATCTGAAGAATAGCAAAGAAATCAGGACAAATGAGGCAGAATGAAGGAGGGAAAAGAGAGCAGATAAGAGGCCAGATAAGCAACTAGGGAACTAATCACATAGGGCTTTGTAGGGAAGGGTAAAAGAGCCTGGAAAGGAGTTCATCTTTGCACCACCACAGTTCTGTCAAGGTGGAAACCTGGCCCAAGGCCAGTCAATTCATTGGCCAGCCAACAACCAATCTTAAATTTCTAACTTAAATTTTCAGCTACAGTACACAAAGATGCTATACAATTGGTGGTGAGCTTTAGGGCTAACTAGTCAAGAAGCAGGCCACCCTAGTCCCTATCATAGTAAGAGAAATCCATACACAAGAGGCTTTCTGTCAGATGGAAGAAGTAAGCAAGCATAGTGATGTCTTGCTTAATGATGGGGATACGTTCTTAGAAACGGGTCATGAGGTGAGCTTACCATTGTGTAAATATCGGAGGGTGTTTAACATAAACCTAGATGGTATAGCCTACTCCACACCTAGGCTATGTAGCATAGCCTATTGCTCCTAGGCTACAAACCCATACAGCATGTTATTGTACTGAATACTGTAGACAACTGTAACACAATGGTATTTGTATATCTAAACAGAAAAAGTGATGCATTGTGCTACAATGTTATGACAGCTACAACGTCACTAGGTATTTGGAGTTTTTCAACTTCATTATAATCTTATGGGACCATCCTTATACGTGTAGTCCACTGTGGACCAAAATATCATTACTTGGGGCTTGACTATACATAGAAAGAAGGCTAGAGTTGCCAGATAAAATACAGGATGTCCAGTTAAATTTATATTCAGATAGGCAATGAATAATTTTTTAGTATAAATATGTTCCAAAATATTGCACAGGACAAAAATTTATACTAAAATATTATTCGTTACCTGAAATTCAAGCTTAACTGTGCATCTTGTATTTTTATTTGCTAAATGTGGCAACCCTAACATGGTGAAAGGTCATAAGGTCAAAGAAAGAAAGCAGGAGAGCACAGCATCTTAGTTCTGATCTTCCCCGTCCAGGTTCTCATCTGCCATGGCTATACTTCGCTTCCTGTCCATGAATACTGGCGAGATTGTCTGTTTTATAACAACACAAACTTTAATTTGATCTACTCTGAGTGAATTTCTGTTCTTAGCAAGGCACATGGAAACATTTAGCAATTCCTCTGCAAAAGAGACACTTATGCATCAAAGAAACAACCAGTTTAATAAATACCTTGGGGAGATGTTTGTCCTCCTTCTCAAATTACCCGTGAAAAAAACATGGTGATGTGTTTACAGGAGCTAACTTGATTTATTTCACAAAACCAAGAGTAAATACAGAAAACCACTGGCCAGAATATGTCAGCAATCACTACACAGCCTCCATCTAGGAATGTGTACTCTAGAGATTCCCACACAAAGGAGACCCTGGGATTCCCAGAGGCAACACCACATTGCTGAAAGCAATGCAAGGTTCAGGTGAAAAACCTGGGACTGCAGAGGGCAAAATTGGAAAAAAAAAAAAAAGCATGCTTAGCTGGTTACAATTCTTGCCACAGCAAATTCAATAAACATTTATTAATTGAAGCGCCTAGTACATGTATCAGCACTAGAATAGGTGCTCAGAAGGCTACAAAAATATACAGAACAGGAACCTAAGGAACTCAAGGAGCATGGAGAGAGAGAAAACACAAAACGGACAAGCAAGCCGTTAAAATAAACTGGGCCTTTATTGGCCCAAGAGGAGCCAGCGGACCTAGTCTATAAACAATGCTTTGACGCAGAAGTTGAAAACAAAAACAAAAACAAAGCCTAAAAGCAAGCATGAGATAAACTGGCACTTCTTTTCGCCCAACTTGTATTTGCCCAGAGAGTAGGAGACAAAAGATTATTTTCGTAGGGCATTTTATGCAGGAACGTTGAGTGAATCTCCGAGTCTACAAATCGTTGCATACTTTTCTGGGTACCAAAATGCCCGGAACAGGTATCAGGAAGATCGCCCCTTGAAGCGGAGCGCACCCGCGCCTTTCGATGCACGCGAACCCCCGACCCCACCCTGAGTGCGGGCACCTGGAGGGCTCGGAGCTGCCCCCACCCGACCAGGGACAACCGCGGGCAAGAGGTCAGTCCAGAGGGTCGTCTTTCGTTCGCCATGCCCCTGGCCAGGTCCCACCATCTGGGAGCCCACCTGGCCCAGGAGTGGACGGACGCGGAGGAAGGTCTGCGACTGTCCTTACCGTACAGAAAATCATACGCTCGATTGGAGGAGATGTGGCTCCCAGCCCGCGACCTCTCCCGGTACCGAGTTTGAGACACCTGAGGCTGGGCCTGGGGCTCCTGGATGGTTACTGCGTGGCTCATGGTACCGCCTCTTTCCTCGGGCCAGCAGGGGACCAGCTGGTCTGGCTTGGCTGCTGCGTGCACGTCGCTATGGTAACCGCGCCGGCGCTAGGGGATAAGGGGCGGGGCCGGGAGGAGGGAGGAGGCCGCGGGGCGGGGCCGAAGAGGAGTGGAGAAAAGTGAAAGCAGGAGTGGCCGGGCAAGAGTCGGGAGGGGAGTGGAGGGGAAGATGAGACGAGAGGGGAGAGGCAGGGTGAAGGAGGAAAAGGCTCGCTTCCCTCTATACTCCAGAGACAGTGGGGAGGCTGGGAGAAAGCTACTCTTAAGTCATTGATTTGCCAGTTACACCTCGTAGCCTCTCGGAAATCCCTGAGAAATCTCAGAACCTTCTAGAATAATTGGGTGCTTCCCCGCCCCGTTTCCCCAGCCCTTTTCCAGGGGACTTGTCCCGAGAGCTGCGGAGTTCAGTCAGGTTCCTAAATGTTGCTCCTTAGCACGCTGTGAACTTTGCCCCACACTCGTGAGCATCAGTGTTTAGGGTGGGTTAGGTAATCAGTAACTGTTGATCTGAGACTGCTGACCCTTTCTGAGTCCTGGGCATTAGATAACAGAAGATGATGTGGGGTAAGCACCGGCTCTGCTTTTAAAAAGTATTTATAATGGAAAATTTTAAACATTAACATAAGTGATTCTACTTTTAATAACAAACCCTCAAGTAATCCATCCCTCAGAATCAACATTTAGCAACATTTTGCCAATGAAGTTTCAGTTTCCTTCCCCTCTTTTTTAAAGAAATCCTAGACATAATATTATTTTACCCTTAAATTAGTCTGCATCTCAAACTGATACAGATTTTTAAAATTTAACTACTGCTATCATATCTAACAAAATTAACAATAATTCCTTAGTACTATAAATATTCCAATTTTCCTGTTTGAGTCCAAATTGTCTTTTATAGTTGGTTTGTTCTAGTCAAGATCCAAAAAAAAAAAAAAAAAAAAAAAGTCCACATGTTGCATTTTGGTGTGTCTCTTATCCTAGAGCAGTGAATTTCTAATACTTTCAATAATTCTCTATTTATTACCAGAGGTTCTTCTATAAAAGGAACTTTTTCATACCAACTCATTGGTTATCCTGAGATAACCAGGATAACCCCATAGAGGAAAGACTGGGTAAATGCTGAATTCGTTCTCTTTAATTATGAAATTTGAGAGACATGAGTTGGTGCCCTACCAAACTCCAGAGTTAACCACAAAGTTTTTATTTGTTTGATATCATTATGAATGCATGCATTTTTTACAGATCTGATGTTTCAATCCATTATGATCATTATTATTTATTATACTCACATTATTAAAGCTAATGGCATGCCTTAGAGTTGGCTTCTTTGTCCTTTAATGTTGAGATGAGAAGTCTTCCGATCAAAGATTTTTCTTGATCGAAGGGTTCATGGTCTCACGGGCTTCAAGGAATGAAGCTGTGGTCCGCAGCTGCGAGTGTTACAGCTTTACTAGAGAAATGCGTGGACCCAAAGAGTATGCCATGGCAAGATTTGTTAAAACCAAAGCAAAAGTTAAGGGAAAGTGAAAGTAAAGCTTCCACGTGGTGGAAGGGGACCCCGAAGGGTTGCCGTTTCTGACTTGGGTGTCTTACGTTTATATCCCTTATGACTCCTCCCCTTTACCTTTTTCTGTCCTGTAGGATTAGCTTATTTTCTATCCGCTTGTGGGTTTGTAGCAGGAGGAGCCGCAGATAAGAACCACTCAGACACCGAGTTGTGGAAGGAAAGGGCTTTGTTCAGCTGGGAGCATCCGCGAACTCACGTCTCCAAAAACCGAGCTCCCAGAGTGAGCAATTCCTGTCCCTTTTAAGGGCTTACAACTCTAAGAGGGTCCACGTGAGAGGGTTGTCATAGATTGAGCAAGCAGTGGGTACATGACTGGGAGCTGCATGCACTGGTAATCAGAATGGAACATAATAGGACAGGGATTTTCACACTGCTTTTCCATACAATGCCTGGAATCTATAGATAACATAACCTGTTAGGTCAGGGGTCGATCTTTAACTGCCAGGCCCAGGGCACGGTGCTGGGCTGTCTGCCTGTGGATTTCATTTCTGCCTTTTAGTTTTTAATTCTTCTTTCCTTGGAGGCAGAAATTGGGCATAAGACAATATGAGGGGTGGTCTCCTCCCTTAGGTTGGTGGGCCTGGTTGGTTAAAAACATCAGGCTGCAGCTAGAGCTTAAACTCCCTATATGATTGGTTGAAGTTTCAATCCCTTAATTTGCAGCTGGGACTCACTTCGGCTTAGTGGAAAGTCCCCTTTGATTGATTGAAGTTTCAATCCCTTAGCTTGCAGCTATGACTGATTTTGGCTTAGGGGAAAGTCCTGTAGGGAAGTTCCTATTGAACTAGGAAGTCCAGCCAGCTTAGCCACTTAGTCCCTCGATGTGATCCACAGACACTTCCTGAATATGCTTCCTGGCCTACGACTCTTTCTGCATATACTCCTGGTTTTAACTTATTGTCTCTACTTCTAAATTTCTTGGGGTTTTTGAAAACCAGCTATGTCCTAGGTCTGTCTGTGTACTTTCTTGTAAAATTCAGTTTTAGCAAAGAACCATGCTAAGTCAGTTTGGCAAGAATCCCCCATCCTAGATATCTGACTGGAGTCCTCATCCTTTGCTTTTGCTTTTCACCCCCAGGTGAAGTCTGATTACCCTGGCTGTCTTCAGCAAGAATCCTTTGAGATGAGTTTAACCAGAATTCTCTTTACCTCTGATATTTCCTCTTAGTAATTTTTCATCCACTGACCCCTACCCTGCTCTTTGCTATAAATTGCTACTTGCTTATGCTATATTCGGAGTTGAACCCAATCTCTCACCCAACTACAAGACCCTGTTGCAGTAATTCCTATATCTATTGCAGTGGTCTTGAATGCAGTCTGCCTGTCCATGCCTTAACAAGATCATTGAATAATTTTTTCTTTAACACCCCTCAACTAATTTAGGTACATTTCAAGACTCACCTCTAACTTTGCCACTGCTATGCAGTTTCCTCATATCTCTCAAATACAGTGAGATATCATCCTTCCAATGCTGTAGTAGTACCAATAGCATTGACCACCTTTTATTAGTAATTAGTAATTGCTCGCAACTCTGCTTCCCACAACTTTGAGTTCACTGAGGGCACAGCCCTTCACCTGGTCATTTTTGTATCCCTGAAGTATCTGGTACATGAAAGGTTAATGAAATGATTACTAAATCCATCCCTTTGTTAAATAAATTTACTGAATGTCTACTATATAATAGATGTTAAAGATTTTGAGATAATTTGTACAGCCCACTGGATGATAGAGAAAGCTGACACAGAAGCAAAGTACAATATAATAGTGGTATAGTACTTTTCCATCTGGGGTACAGCTACATTCTCAGAGCCTCCCACTTTTCATTTCTTCTTCTCAATGTTCCTTACTCCCACCTCCTTATCTTCTCACAGCTAGCTCCTCAACATATAACATCAGCTAAAATGTTCTCTCATTACTGGAAAGGGGTCCGGATCCAGACCCCAAGAGAATATTCTTGGATCTCATGCAAGACAGGATTCAGGGTGAGTCCATAGAGTAAAGTGAAAACAAGTTTATTAAGAATGTAAAGGAATAAAACAATGGCTATTCCACAGACAGAGCACCCCCGAGGGCTGCTGATTGCCCATTTTTATGGTTATTTCTTGATGATATGCTAAACAAGGTGTGGATTATCCATGCCTTCTCTTTTAGACCATATAGAGTAACTTCCTGACATATAGAGTAACTTCCTGACATGTAAACTGGCATGCTACTGGTGGGAATGTAGCAGTGAGGATGACCAGAGGTCACTCTCATGGCCATCTTGGTTTTGGTGGGTTTTAGCTGACTTCTTTGCTGCAATCTGTTTTATCAGCAAGGTCTTTATGACCTGCATCTTGTGCTGACCTCCTGTCTCATACTGTGACTTAGAATACCTAACCATCTGGAAATGTAGCCCAGTAGGTCTCAGCCTTATTTTATCCAGCCCCTACTCAAAATGGAGTTGCCCAGGTTCAAACGCCTCTGGTAGTCTCATCAGAAAGACTTTTCCTCAATCAGGCATGGTGGTTCACACCTGTAATCCCAGCACTTTGGGAGGCCGAGGCAGGCAGATCACCTGAGGTCAGGATTTCAAGACCAGCCTGGCCAACATGGTGAAACCCCATCTCTACTAAAAATACAAAAAAATTAGCCAGGCGTGGTGGTGGGTGCCTGTAATCCCAGCTACTCAGGAGGCTGAGGCAGGAGAATTGCTTGAACCTGCAAGGCGGAGGTTGCAGTGAGCTGAGATGGCACCACTGCACTCCAGCCTGGGCAACAAGAGCAAGACTCTGTCTCAAAAAAAAAAAAAAAAAAAGAAGAAGAAGAAAGACTTTTCCTCATTCTATCAGATAAACGATCTAAGGTAGTCAACAGCCAGCAGCCTCCATAAACACATCCGAAGACACTATTACCTTGATTTTTTTACAGCACTGAAATTTTACTGATTTGCTCATGTATTATATCTCCTCCCACTAGAATGTAAGCTCTGTGAGACCAGAGACCTCAAATGTCCTGTTCACCCTGAATTCATCCATATCTCTTAGGCCAGTAAAACCACCTTTGCAAAAATTGTAACAGAAAATTATGACAGTGAGAAAAATCTGACATGGCTGAGTCCATCTTGACTCCAGCCTCACAGGTTGGCTGTCTTTGCTCATTCCGGGGCCTGAGCCAGGCTAACTTCAGGAGAAATTTAGTGTATAGTTTTTTTTGTTTGTTTTTTGTTTTTGTTTTTGAGATGGAGTCTCGTTCTGTTGCCCAGGCTGGAGTGCAGTGGCACAATCTTGGCTCACTGCAACCTCCACCTCCTGGATTCAAGCGATTCTCCTGCCTCAGCATCCCGAGTAGCTGGGATTACAGGAGCCTGCCACCATGCCCAGCTAATTTTTTTGTATTTTTTAGTAGAGACAGGGTTTAGCCACGTTGGTCAGGCTAGTCTTGAACTCCTGACGTCAGGTGATCCACCTGCCTAGACCTCCCAAAGTGCTGGGATTACGGGCATGAGCCACAGCGCCCAGCCTTGTTTATAGTTTAAATGATAATAGCCCCTCCCAAAAACTAAACTATTTTTATAAAATGAGTGAAAGGCCACAAAGTTAGGATGAGAAGGGCCTGAGTGATACATAATTACCATTTTTTTCTGAGGTCATAAGATTTGCAACTTCCCCAATTACTCTTGAAGATAACATCACTATTGCAGAACCTAAGATTGACCTTTTGAACTATCTTTTTAGGCCTTTGCATTTCTGACAACCAGATGGCCCCACCTGGACCTGCCAATGAGTCCTGTGGCCCTCCGCCTAGGAACTGACTCAGCCCAAGAGGACAGTATTGATTCCCTATGATTTCATCTCCAACTCAACCAATTAGCATGCCATACCCCCTACTCTACCCCCTTGCCCTAGTAGTAGCAAAATGTAACTACTATGTAACTGGTAGTTACGTAGTACTAGCAGTAGTATCAGCAGTATTAGTACTATGTACTACTAGTACATACTATTAGTTACTATGTAACTATGTAACTATTACATAGTAACATTTACTACTACATTACATAGTAGTTACATTTAGCTTCTAAATGCTATACATCAGCTTTTGGTACTTTTGGAAAACATAACAGTTCAATCAGAAAAAACAAATGTTATTAGAAAATAAAATTTCCAGTTTAAGCTGGCTCATTAGGTGAAATTTTAAATTTACAGGTTAGAGTGTGTGTGTGTGTGTGTGTGTGTATACATATATATATATGTATAGCATTTAGGCCAGGTATGGTTGCTTATGCCTGTAATCCCAGCACTTTGGGAGGCTGAGGCAAGAGGATCACCTGAAGCCAGGAGTTTGAGACCATGCTGGGCAACATAGCGAGATCCACTCTCTGCAACAACAAAAGCAACAAAATTAGCTGGGTGTGGTGTCATGTGCCTGTAGTCCAAGCTACTCAGGTGGCTGAGGTGGGAGGATAGCTTGAGCCCAGGAGTTTGAGGCTGCAGTGAGCATTTGATTTTGATCAGTGTTTTGCAATTTATTGGAGTTTGTTCTGAATTTTGGTTGATGGGTTCACAGCTATAGAAATGAAGAAATTCTTCCCAACCAGTAGCTAAAGACAAAAATAACACAGGTTTGGTCTCATTTATTTTAGATAGTTCACCAACTTTTATTCGTTTATGTGTATGTTCACACAGTCTCTTATTAGCTTTTAATCTTTTATCAATAACAAATATGTAGAGAGATGAATCTCCAAGCAAAAAAGGGTTTATTTTGGAATAAACAAAGAAATAGGGTTGCAATCTGGTACACATGCACAGACCAGGGTGGTCTCTGATATGTGGTAGAACAAAAAAAATGGTTGAGGTTTTATCAGGAAAGGAGAAAGACTATGCGGGTTGTTATGAAAGAAAGCTCTTTGGTGCTTGCAACATGTTTTTGCAGGAGCTGGTGAGCTCTGATTGGTCAGTGGCCACAATTCCTAAGTAAAACTAGTTTTAAAGTCATGGTGGCTGTTTCCTTGTAAAACTAGTTTTAAAACTCTAACAGCTGTTTCATTGAAGTGGGCTTGCTGGACAGTTTCTGGAGCAGGCTTTTGAGACCTGAGTTTTGTTTTCATTTTTGTTTTTTCTCTATGTACCCCCGCCCCCTAAATTTTAGCTGGGTATGACAGGAATGACTCTATTTAGATAATCAACTCTCACATTCTGCTCCCGCCGCACCCCCCCTTCTTTTTTTTTTTTTTTTTTTTTTGAGACGGAGTCTTGTCCTGTTGACCAGTCTGGAGGGCAATGGCCCCATCTCGGCACACTAGAACCTCTGCCTTCCAGCCTCAATCAATTCTTGTGCCTCGGCCTCCTGAGTAGCTGGGATTACAGGCAAGTGCAACCACTTCAGGCTAATTTTTGTATTTTTAGTAGAGACAAGGTTTCAGCTGTTGGCCATTCTGGTATGAAACTCCTGACCTCAAATGATGCACCCGCCTCAGCCTCCCAAAGTGCTGGGATTACAGGCGTGAGCCACCGCACCCATATTTCCCTTTTTTAACTAAGATCTTTCTCTGAAAGCATCACTGGTCAACTATCCTTGAAGTTAGACTTGATCATCCCTCAGTGCCAGGATGTGCTCGTCCTAGTTGTTCTGACCCCACAGTAGAGGGAAAATGTGAGTCAATAGGAGTCAACATTAGAGGCCCAAGCCACATTTGTACAACAAAGAGGCCAGAAGGAAAGACCCTTACAGGGTAGGTCTACTTGGGATTCAGCATTGGATTCCATCTTATTAGTTACACAGGCATTAGCAATCGTCTGGAAGCACTGGACTACCATTTTCCTATTGGGAAAGCAGGCTTTGCAAAGATTAGACAGGCAACAAAAATGTAACTTAACTATCATAATGTCAAGAATAAGCAGCAATAGTATCATGAATTCAGTTTGAAAAATAGCTCTAAACCATGAATCTTATTTTGAAGGTAAGCCACTAAACAGATTGAAAAGTCCAAATGCATTGGGTGGAAGTTTCTGGAGCCAGGTGGCATGTTCCTTTATCTTTCATAATTGTGTTTTCTACTCCCATGTGTAGCTAGTGTAAGCAATTGCACAAATACCACCTTGTTCAGCTAATAGGCAATCTAGAGCAATCCTGTTATTGAAAACCACTTTAGCCAGAAAATCTAAGGAAGTCTGTTGAGCTGCCATGGCTTTGGCTGTGGAGTCAACTGGAGCTCCAATAGTTCTGGATAAATTTCTCACCATTATTTCTAAGGTACTAACCCCAATCCAAAGGAAGAAGGATCTAACAACTGAGGCCCATCCTGCTGAGTTTATGCCTCTAGGTAGAGCATCTTTTCTGATATGATGGTGCAAGTTAGTAGGTGTCAACCAATGTTCAGATTTTGCTAGTTTAAATTGAATGTAGAAATATCCTAGACCATATTGGTGCTTTTTTTTCCATTTGGTGAGACATGATGTTGCCCATGAATAGAGCTGACTGTAGGCTCCCCAACAGATGAAAATGTATCTCAATGTGGCACAACAGGTAATTCCATGTAGATGGGTACCTTGTGCATTAACAGTTACTTGTAGGGAGGGTGTCACCAGTAATTATCCAGGGTTCTATTATTGAACTATTGCACTGTTGGAGGTCATCAACAATTAGAGGATGAAGGTCATAAATATTTTTATAAGCTATCAAATTTCTTTTCTCTTGAATTCTATCAGCATGTTGTTTGCATAATCTTAATCTAACTTCAAGGCCTTTTCTGTAGATCTTAGGTAATGTTAGGGTGAAACAGGAAGTCTGAATATGTGAGTCTAAAAGCTTGACCTTGTAAAAAGGACTAAATGTATAATTAGAACAGTTACATGGGGAATATCAGTAAAATCTGTTATGAGGGCTGGGCAGCGCTGGTCACGCCTGTAATCCCAGCATGGGAGGCCAAGGCGGGCAGATCATGAGGTCAGGAATTCGAGAACAGCCTGACCAACATGATGAAACCCTGTCTCTACTAAAAATACAAAAATTAGCTGGGCATGGTGGCGCACTTGTAATCCCAGCTACTCAGGAAGCCAAGGCAGGAGAATTGCTTGAACCCAGGAGGCAGAGGTTGCAGTGAGCCGAGATCACACGACTGCACTCCAGGTTGGGCAACAGAGCGAGACTCCGTCTCAAAAAAAGAAAAAAAAAATCCATTATGAGTTAGACCAGGGGTTCACTTGCATCATGGAGATTGAAGTTTTTTGGTACCAAATCCAACAAATCGGTTATGTTTCTCATTTTGGAAATAGATTAGAAAATGCAAATTAGAGCATTATTTTCCCAGGAAAATAAAAGCACGTAAGAAGAGACCAATAATAAAAGGAAAGGGGTATATTGGCCTGGTCTGGATATATTGGGAATAGCAGTTTATTTCAATTGTTGTCTGCTTCAGATAGCAGATACACTTTAACTTTAAATCACCTGCTGGAGTACTGGTCCAGGCAGAAGTAGAAGCCCTTTTAAAATGAGAGATGTGGATCAATGAGTCAATGCCTTTGAGTTTGGTGATACAGGGATTGGTGAGAAGGTCTCAATATGGGACCTTCCAATGAGGTTGGAGGGAGTCTTCATATAGGTGTCTTTTCAAAATAGACAGAATCACCAGGTTGTAGCCTTAGGTCTTGGTGCTTTAGGTCTTTGTCCTGCAGGAGCACACTGTGGAAAGATTTTTCCACCAAAATATAAATATTTGTCCACTACTGTATATAGTATCTCTCCTGTTAACAATTGAGGGTCAAAGACAGTGGGCATTAAATGCATGGGATGACCTGTGATTATTTCAAAGGGTGGAAATTTGTGAGCTCTAAAAGCAGTGGTTCTCGTAATAATAACCAAGAGAAGAACTTTAAACTAAGGGAGGTGCAAGTTTTCCATACATTTTGCCAACTGAGTCTTTATGCTTCCATTTGTTTATTCTATCAGGTCAGAAGATTGGGGACAATAAGAACAATGTAAGTCCTATAAGATGGTAAGCATAATAAGAAGTCCATGTGGCTAGTAAAGTGGGTTCCCTGGTTACTATGAAGCTCAAGGGGAGTTCCCCAAGGAGGGATAATTTTTTTCAAAGAGAAGTTTGGCCATAGCTGAACCAGTAGCTTATCTACAAAGAAAGCCTTCCACCCAATGGGAAAACATACAGATCATAACCAATATGTATGTATACTTATGGGAGGGAGGTAGTTGGAAAACATTCAGTTGCCAAACGTTGAATGGCCTATTAGGTAAATTTAAATGTCCAGGAGCAGTCTATACAGATTTTCCTGGGTTAAATTTAGGACAGGTAGTAAAAGTCAAATAAGCATTTTAGTGGCTTTTAAAATATTTCCCCACCAATATATTTTTATGGAAGAAATTAATGTCAGTTGCCTAATGAATCAAATTATGTACTGTAGTTAATAGTGGATATTTCCATGAATCTGGAAGAACTGGTTTGTTATCAGGTCCAGATCAGAGTTCCTTTTGATTATCAAACCAGAAATCATGGTCCTTTTTCGGTTTCATTGTTGTTGTTTTTGAGACAGGGTCTCACTCTGCCACCCAGGCTAGAGTGCAGTGTGATCATATCTCACTGCATCCTCAAACTCCTAAGCTCAAACAATACTCCTGCCTCAGCTTCCTAAGTAGCTGGGACTACAGGCACACCCCACCACACCTGGCTAATTTTCTTATTTTTTGTAGGGATGGGGTCTCACTGTATTGGGCAGGCTGTTCTTGAATCTCTGGCCTCAAGCAGTTCTTCCACCTTGGCCTCTCAAAGTGCTGGGACTGCAGGGGTAAGCCACTGCACCCAGTCTGTTTTGTTTTGTTTTGTTTGAGACAGAGGGGTCTCAATCTGTCGCCCAGACTAGAGTGCTGTGGCGAGATCTCGGCTCACCGCAAGCTCTGCCTCCCAGGCTCAAGCAATTCTTGTGCCTCAGCTTCCTGAGTAGCCAGGATTATAGGTGCGTGCCACCAAGCCTGCCTAATTTTTTTGTATTTTGACAGGGTTTTGCCATATTGGCCAGGCTGGTCTTGAACTCCTGACCTCAGGTGAACCACTCACCTCAGCCTCCCAAAATGCTGGGATTGCAGGTGTGAGCCACTGTGCCCAGCCCTGTTTTGTTTTTTAACTTCAGTTTTGTTTTTTGACTTCTGATGCCTAATTCTGTGCATGTTTGGTAATTGTCCTTTTTTTTTTTTCTTTTTTTCTGGGTCTCATTCTGTCATCCAGGCTGGAGTACAGAGGCTTGATCATGGCTCACTGCAGCTTCTACCTCCCTGAGCACAGGTGATCCTCCCACCTTAGCCTCCTGAGTAGCTGGGACTACAAATGCACACCACCATGCCCAGGTAATTTTTTCAGTGTGTTTTTTTGTAGAGATGAGGTTTTGTCATGTTACCCAGGCTGGTCTCAAACACCTGGGCTCAAGCAATCCACCTGCCTCGGCCTCCCAGAGTGTACAGCCATGAGCCACTGTGCCTGACCTCTTTGGTAATTATTCTTAAATCATTTGTTGAAAGTTCTTTTAGTGGAGGCCACAACAGAGATTTGATCAAATGATCCTTTAATAGCAGCATTCTTTGCTGCATTATTAGCAAAGAGGTTTACTCTCACTTCCGTAAAAATGTAGACTTTAATGTCCAGAAAATTAGACAATAGCCAAAGCAGCTGGTAGCTAGATGACATCCAGTAAGTCTTGTGTGTAGGATCCATTTGTAATTTGGCTTCCCATGGAAGTGAGGAAACCTATTATTTCCATAACATCCCCAAATCATGAGCAACCTCAAAAGCATACCTACTGCCTGTAAATAAAGATTAGCAGATTTCCCTTTAGCAAGGAGGCAAGCCAAAGTAAGGGCAAAAGCTCAGCCTGTTTGACAGAAGTAGCCATAGGTAGGAAGCTAGCCTCAGATACTTCAAAAGAGGTAATAATTGCATATCCTGCACACTCTTTGCCAGTGTCATCCTTTAAATATGATCCATTTATAAACAACGATAGTTCAGCACTGTCTAATGGACTTTTCTGCAAATCTTTCTGGGGAGTCAAAGATAGTGAGGGTCAAACACTTATAGGGGGTTTCATCAGAAAGAAGGGGTGAGTGAGATGCAGGGTTAAGATTGTTACATAGAGAAAGTTATGTGAGGAGCAGCTAGTAAACAAAGTTCATAAAAGCTAAGACAACTGGTGGAAAGGTGTTGGGTATGATGGGAATTTAAGAGCTTCAACAGAATGGGGAACGGAAGTGGTCAAAGGAGATCTTATGATTGTTTATTCTGTAGCTGTAACTAGTAGAGCAGTAGCTGGAATAGTTCCCAAACAGGAGCATAATCCCCAAGCCACTGGATCTAGTTATTGGCTGTAATATCCACTAGGGGCAGTGTTACTCTCAATGCTTTTTTAGTTGGGACGCCCAAGGAATTTTTCATAAACAAAAAGGAAAATAAGGAGTGGATAATTGGGATGTCTCAGGATATGGGGGGTTTAATAATTCTTCCTTTAATTTAGTAAATGCAATATTTTTAGATTCTTCTCAAACAATGGGATCGGTTTTAGAGGTCTTGAGTAGGCTGTACAGGGGTTGAGCAATTAAGTAAAAGTTTGGTATCCAGTTACTGCAGTATCCAGCAAGTCTAAGAAACTCTCTGAGTTGCCATTTCATTTTAGATTTGGGGAACTGCAGGACACCTTGGATTTGTTCCGGGCCCAAATGTAGTCCTGTTCAAGAAGTCAGATGACCTAGATATTTAGCTTGGGTCTTAAGTATAGTTATATTTTTTCTTAGAAACCTTATGATTTTTTTTTGTGACTAGAAGTTTTAAAAGATGCACACTGTCTATCTCACAGGCTACCTGCATGAAAGAGAACAAAGAAATAAATTACCCACGTATTTTAGTAAGGGTGAGCCTTGAAGAAAAGCCACATTTTGTAAATTAGCTTTCAGAATTTGAGAAAAGTAGGAAGGGCCTTCCATATAGCCCTGAGGCATAACTGTCCAAGTATATTGTTGTCCTTCCCAGGTAAAGGCAAACAGATATTGACTAGTTTGATCAACAGGGATGCTGAAGAAGACACTGCAGAGGTCAGTAATAGTGAAAATTCACTATCAGCAGGTATAGAAGTCATCTGTATGTGGATTTGGGAACAGAAGTATGTATGTTTGGGACCATGAGGTGACAGGGTATAATGATATTATTTATGGCATGGAGATCCTGAACAACTCTCAATCCTCAACCATTAGGTTTTCTTACTGGGAGGGTGGAAGTGTTAGGGGCTGATACGGGGAATTATTAGGCTTTGAGTTTTGTATTCTTCAATATTGGGTCTAAGGCAGTTTGGTTAAGGAATATTGTTTAATACCAGGCAAGGGCTTGGTTGAATCAATTTGGATTTTGATTGAGGGTGCATTATGAATTCTACCAACATCTGTTGATGATGTGGTTGATGAAGAGACAGTTTTCTGTTCTAGTAGGGAACTCTGGGACCCAGTGGAGAGTTCTTTACTGCATGAGACAACATAACAAATGAGTGGGAGATTATTGGTAGAGTTCAACAGGCTATTTGGCTTATCAGACTCCAAAATTATTTCCCCCTTTAGGGATAAAGAGATGCCAACATGACTTTTTTTTTTTTTTATTTCATCCCAATAAGTTAGCTGGAGCAGATTCTGCTAGTAAAAAATGATAGGTATCTTGTAAAAACCCAAGGCAAAAAGCAATGGCCTGCTCTAGAAATGCCATCAGTGGTTTATCAGAAACTCCTACTATTTGAATAATTTTATAACTCCAAGGCAGGGCCTGGCTTAGGTTGGTGGGTTTGAGCACTGATAGGGTTGCTTCTGTGTCAATGAGAATGGGTAGGACCTCATTGCCAAGGAGGTTGAGGGTAAGAATTGGAAAAAGCCCCTGTATATTTTTGGATCCCTTTCATTAGGAGGCAGGAGTCAAAGAGTTAAATGAAGAAGACTATTTAGATTGGTTAAGTTTATAACAGTTTTTCTTGCTGTGTCCAGGTTGTTTACAATAATGACAGATGCCAGGAGGTGAGTTTCATGAATTAGAGGAGTGGTGCCATTCAGAGCCCTAATTGTTTTCTCTGGGACCTTTCATTTGTTGTAATTGGAGGCTTGGGATTTTTGTAGTCTTCTTTTTATTGGTATCCTCTAGGGTGCTATCTAATTGATTTGCCAAATTAACAAGGTAAAGGATTGGCATGGGTTCTCATTCCTTGCAAGCTCTTTTGACTAACTGAGCAAATTGTTAAGAGAGACCATTAACAAACATAAAGTTAAAGGCAACTCTAGTAGAGTCAATGTCCATGGGAAGGCCAGAATTCTCTTTAAGTACAATCTGGAGTCTGTTATAATCACATAGTTATGAACCGGTTCATTTGGTTCTTGGGTACATGCTTGAATTTTATTCTGATCAGTGACTTTAGGGAATGCTTTGGGGATGGCTCTATATAAACTTTGAACATTACAGTTCCTGCTCCCTATATTATAAGCCAGTTTCTAGGGAGATAAGGAGGGGTCTTTCTAAATTCTGTTAGGGGTGTGATATGGTTTGGCTCTGTGTCCCCACCCAAATCTCATCTTGAATTGTACTCCCATAATTCCCATGTGTCGTGGGAGGGAGCTGGTGGGAGATAATTGAATCATGGGGAAGTTCCCCCATACTGTTCTTATGGTAGTGAATAAGTCTCACAAGATCTAATGGTTTTATCAGGGGTTTCTGCTTTTGCATCTTCCTCATTCTCTCTTTGCCTGCTGCCATCCATGTAAGATGGGACTTGCTCCTCCTTACCTTCCACCATGATTGTGAAGCTTCCCCAGCCATGTGGAACTGTAAGGCCAGTTAAACCTCTTTATTTTGTAAATTGCCCTGTCTTGGGTATGTCTTTATCAGCAGCATGGAAATGTACTAATATAATAAACTGGTACCAGGAGGGGGCTACTGCTGAGAAGATACCTGAAAATGTGGAAGCAACTTTGGAACTGGGTAACAGGCAAAGATTGGAACAGTTTGGAGGGCTCAGAAGACAGGAAAATGTGGAAAAGTTTGGAAATTCCTAGAGACTTGTTGAATGGCTTTTCCCAAAATGCTGATAGTGATATGGACAATAAGATCCAGGTTGAGGTGGTCTCAGATGGAGATGAGGAACTTGTTGGAAACTGGAGTAAAGGTGATTCTTGTTATATTTTAGCAAAGAGAGTGTTGGCATTTTGCCCCTGCCTTAGAGATTCGTGGAACTTTGAACTTGAGAGAGATGATTTAGGGTATCTGGTGGAAGAAATTTCTAAGCAGCAAAGCATTCAAGAGGTGACTTGGATGCTGTTAAAGGCATTCAGTTGTAAAGGAGAAACAGCATAAATGTTTGAAAAGTTTGCAGCCTGACAATGCAATAGAAAAGAAAACACCCATTTTCTGAAGAGAAATTCAAGCCAACTACAGAAATTTGCATAAGTAACCAGGAGCCAAATGTTAATTTCCAAGACAATGGAGAAAATGTCTCCAGCGCATGTCAGAGGTCTTCATGGCAGCCACTCCCATCACAGGCTCAGAGGTCTAGGAGAATAAAGTGGTTTTGTGGGCTGGGACCAGGGTCCCCAAGCTGTGTGCAACCTAGGGACATGGTGCCCTGCATCCCAGCCACTCCAGCCATGGCTGAAAGGGCCAGCATAGAGCTCAGACCATGGCTTCAAATGTCACAAACCCCAAGCTTTGGCAGCTTCCATGTGGTGTTAGCCTGAGGGTGCACAGAAGTCAAGAAGTGAAGTTTAGGAACCTTCACCTAGATTTCAGAATATGTGTGTAAATGCCTGGACACCCTGGCAGAAGTTTGCTGCAGTGGGGGGTCTCTCATGGAGAACCTCTGCTAGGGTAATGCAGAAGGGAAAGGTGGGGTTTGAGCCCCTACACAGAGTCCCTACTGGGGCACTGCTTAGTGGAGCTGTGAGAAGAGGACCACTGCCCACCAGACCCTAGAATTGTAGATCTACCGACAACTTGCACCATGCACCTGGAAAAGCTGCAGACACTCAACACCAGCCCAGGAAAGCAGCCAGGAGGGAGACTGTAACCTGCAAAGCCACAGGCGGGGAGCTGCCCAAGACCATGGGAACCTACTTCTTGCATCCGCATGACCTGGATATGAGACATGGAGTCAAAGGAGATCATTTTGGAGCTTTAAGATTTGACTGCCCCACTGGATTTCAAACTTGCCTGAGCCCTGTAGCCCTTTTGTTTTGGCCAATTTCTCCTATTTGGAACAGTTGTATTTACCCAATGTCTGTATTTCCATTGTTTCTAGGAAATAACTAACTTGCTTTTGATTTTACAGGCTCATAGGCAGAAGGGACTTGCTTTGTCTCAGATGAGACTTTGGACTGCGGACTTTTGAGTGAATGCTGAAATGAGTTAAGACTTTGGGGGACTGCTGGGAAGGCATGACTGGTTTTGAAATGTGAGGACATGAGATTTGGCAAGGGCCAGGGCAAAATGACATAGTTTGGTTCTGTGTCCCCCCTAAATCTCATATTGAATTATACTCCCATAATTCCATGTTGTGGAAGGACCCAGTGGGAGACAATTGAATCATGAGGGTGGTTTTTCCCATACTGTTCTCATGGTAGTGAATAAGTCTCACAAAATCTAATGGTTTTATCAGGGGTTTCCACTTTTGCATCTTCCGCATTCTCTTTCCCTGCCGCCCTCTATGTAAGATGGGACTTGCTCCTCCTTGCCTTCCACCATGATTGTGAGGCTTCCCCAGCCATGTGGAACTGTAAGGCCAATTAAACCTCTTTCTTTTGCAAGTTGCCCCTTCTCAGGTATGTCTTTATCAGCAGCATGAAAACAGACTAATACAGGGTGTGTGCAATTGACCTTTTTCTTTCTTTCCTTTTTTTTTTTTTAAGACAGGGTCTCACTTTCTCACCCAGGCTGGAGTGCAGTGGAGTGATCTCGACTCATGGCAACCTCCACCTCCTAGGTTCAAATGACTCTGCCTCAGCCTTCCGAGTAGGTGGGATTATAGATGTGTGCCACCAGGCCTGGCTAATTTTTGTATTTTTAGTAGAGACAAAGTTTCGCCATGCTGGCCAGGCTGGTCTTTATCTCCTGACCTCAGGTGATCTGCCCACCTCAGCCTCCCACAGTGTTGGGATTACAGGCGTGAGCCACCATGGCCAGGCACAATTGACCTTTTTCATCCAGTGATTAGCCTGGCCTTCTCCCACAAGCATGTGGACACGTTGATTAAGATCAGAGAAGCTGGGCTAGTAAGCTTCAATTGTAATGTTAAATTCATCAGCAAAGCAAAGAAAGTTCTGGGTAACTTTAGGAAATTCCTTAGCTTTAACATGGATTTCAGCCTTATTCCAAGGACACAGACAATCTAAGGAACCTCAGGATTGTTAGTGGGTCTAACTCTAAAGTGATGAGTTTTTATAGGTTGAGGATGGGGATCAGAAGCTGGGTGGGTAGTAGGGGAGGAAGTATCAGGATTGAGTAGGGTTTTCAGAAAGGGAAGGGTAGAGAGGAGAGAGAGGTGGTGGTACCAGGCAAAAGAAAGACTCTGATTTTCTAAGACCTTTTTAAATCTTCCTTTAGTTGTTTATCTGTCTCAGTTAACTTAGCGATGGTATTTTGGAGTTAGGTGATTTTCGAGGCTGGAATACATTTAGATGCTTCAAGATACCACTTAAAGTATATGCCCCTTTCAGGCAATTTAATTTTGTAGCCATAGCCTTCTGATTTAGTTTTAAGAAAAACAAATTTAGGGAGTTCAAGAGATGGCCATTGTAATTCCAAATTTTCTTTGGTGTAATTGGTCCATTGAGATAACAAAGAATAGGAAGATGGACCATAATACTTAAGCATATAACAAGCTCAAGTCCCCAGTGCGGGGGAGCCATTTTGGTATATCTTTGAATTTGGGGAGCCCATGTGTAAATAAATGTATCCAAGTGAGTCAGTGCAAAGCCAAACACACAAAAGCCAAAATAAAAACCAAGCACACAAAATGAACCAAAGAATGAAGTACGTACTCACCGGGAAGAACGACAAAACCTTCTTCAAATCCCTTATAAATAGGAGTCCTAATAGGAAAGGAAAGGCCCTTCATAAAGAAATCCCAAATAAAGCTGAAGAACTCAAATCCAAAAAAAAAAAGGGTGTTTAACCCAAGAAAAACTCACTGTGGTGGAAAAAGATCACCAGTGGAAGTAGGGGGCTCAAGGGGTCTGACTGTGAGTGCTGCACACCATAGTTCCAGGGGCCATTTTCTTTCCAAAGTCAATCTGCTTTGCATCTCACTTCTGACACCATGTAATGTCAATAACAGATAAATATATAGAGGCTAATCTCCAAGAAAAAAGAGTTTATTTTGGAATAAACAAAGAAATAGGATTGCAATCTGTGACAAACACACAAACTGAGGTGGTCTCCAGTATATTCAAAAAAAAAAAAAAAAAAAAGGAAATGGTTGAAGTTTCATTGAGAAAAGAGAAAGGTCATATAAGTTGTTATGAAAGAAAGTTCACTGATGCTTGTGGCATTTTGCAGGAGCTGGAAAGCTCTGATTGCTGGGTGTCAAAAGTTACTAGGCAAAACAAGCTTTGAAGTCATGGCAGCCATTTGTTGTCAAACTAGTCTTAAAATTGTAGCAGCTATTTCGTTGGATTGGGCTTTTGGGATAGTTTCTGGAGCAGGCTTTTGAGACCTGAGTGTTTTTTCACCCCTGTGGTCCTCTAACTCTAAATTTTAGTTGGGTATAACAGGAATGACTCCATTTGTATAATCAATTTTCACTTTAGATAATCGACCTGTGGTAGACAGATTCTTAAGGTGGCCCCCGGATCCTGATCTCTTGGTGTTCATGTTCTCATGTGATGCCCTCTTTTTGAGTATTTTAACCAATAGAACATGCCAAATATGATAGGATAGATGTAATTACATGGTTCTCTTACATAAGACTGTAATGCCCATATTTCTGGGTGGCTCTCTCTCCCTTGCTGGCTTTGAGGAAGTAAGTGACCATGTTGGGAATCCTATGTGGCAAGGAACTACAGGAGGCCTCTAGGAGCTGAGGGTAGCCTCCAACTGATAGCCAGCAAGAAACCAAAGCCTTTGGTCCTACAATAGCAAGAAACTGAATTCTGTCAGCAACGTAAGATTGGAGCATATTCTTCCCCAGTAGAACCACAGATGAGACCAAGTCTTGGCTGAAAGCTTGATTCAAGTCTTGTAAGACCCTAATCAAAGAAGTCACTTAAGTAATGCCCTTAACCTACAGAAACTCTGAGACAATAAATACGTTTTACCACCAGGTATGTGGTAATATTGTTATACAGCTGTCTTAGTCTCCTTGGGTTGCAATAACAAAATACTATAGACTGGGTGGCTTAAACAACAGATATTTATTTTTCACAGTTCTGGAAACTGGGAAGTCCTAGATCAAGGTGCCAGTCAATTTAGTTCCTGGCAAGGATCCTGGCTTTACTTCTGACTTACAGAGGGCTGCCTTCTTGTTGTATCCTCACGTGGGTACAACAAAAGGGCTCTGATCTCTTTCTCTTGTTATAAGAGTACTAATACCATCGTGGGGTCTCCATCTTCATGACATCATCTAAACCTACTTATCTCCCAAAGGCTCCATCTTCAAATATCATCACATTGGGGATTAGGGTTTCAGTATATAAATTATGGCAGGACACAAACATTCAGCCCATAGTAATAGCAATAAATGACTAATACACAACCTTTGTGAAATTAGGTCGTGTCATTTAGGTTACTTGTATTAAAATAACTTTGATATTGGAGAGGGATATTAGTTCATAAAATTTAATTAAAATGAAGTACATAGTAATGTTGGGAGATAATTCTCCATGGGTGCATATGTTTCTGCATGTCTTCTTCTTTTTTTTTTTGAGACAGAGTCTCACTCTGTCGCCAGGCTGGAGTGCAGTGGCATGATCTCGGCTCACTGCAATCTCTGCCTCCCAGATTCAAGTGATTCTCCTGCCTCAGCCTCCCAAGTAGCTGGGACTACAGGCATGTGCCACCACGCCCAACTAATTTTTGTACTTTTAGTAGAGACAGGGTTTCACCATGTTGGCCAGTATAGTCTTGATCTCTTGACCTTGTGATCTGCCTGCCTCGGCCTCCCAAAGTGCTGGGATTACAGGTGTGAGCCACGATGCCAGGCCTTCTGCATGTCTTTCAATGGGTGGCACTGTTTGCCTTTGTTCCTTTGTGTAGGAAACAATCTTGGAAGACAAAGGTAGTGTCTCTTTTGGGAGCAAAAGTCAGACATTTTTACTACCCACAACTAAAGATTTGAGTTTCCTAAGCTCACTGTTCCTTTCCTATAATTCAACCCAATGCATATGTGGATACCATCTGGGTTTCTTCACATCTGCCTGTGGACTTGGAGCTCAGGGAACTGGCACAAAAATGCTGATATTCTGCTGCTGCTATTGCTATAAGTAATAAATTGTCCTTCATCTGTGACCTAACTGCTTGGAGGCTTCCACCAATAATATGGTTTGGCTGTGTCCTTACCCAGAATCTCATCTTGAATTGTAATCCCTACATGTCAAGGGTGGAACTGTTACCGGGGGTCCTTGCTCCCAGAGCTCCCAAGATGGTGGTGGGCTGCTTCCAAAATGGAGGTGGGCCACTTCCAAGACGGTGGCAAGCCTCGTGTTCTCTGACCTGGGGGTCTTGGCCTCACGGATTCCAAGGAATGGAATCTTGGGCCATGCAGTGAGTGTTACAGCTCTATTAAAAGCCGTGGGTCACGGAAGAGAACCATGGAACCCAGTGACTAGTGTTCAGCTCGATTAGGACAAACCCAGGCACTTAGCCATACAGGAACAATGGCAAGCCTTTAGCCTGATCAGGAGCAGCAATGGGCACCTCACTGGATCAGGAGCACAGGGACACCCTGCCGGATCCGGAGGGATGGGAGTCAGCCGTGGGTCTGCGAGGGCGGCAAACAGCAGTGGTGAACAGAGAGCGAAAGCTCAGTTCGAGCAGTAACAAACACAGACCAGAAGAGTGCAGTTGTAAGATTTAATAGAGTGAAAACAGAGCTCCCATATAAAGGGAGGGGACCCAAAGAGGGTTGCCGCCTTGCCAGCTTGAATGCCTGGGTTTATATCCGGATCCTTGTCCCTCCCGCTGTGCTCCCAGGCAACAGATGATTGGCTATTTCTTTACCTCCTGTTGTTGCCTAATTAGCATTTTAGTGAGCTGTCCTTACTATCTGATTGGTCGTGTGTGAGCTAAGTTGCAAGCCCCGTGTTTAAAGGTGGAAGTGGTCACCTTCCCAGCTAGGCTCAGGGATTCTTAGTCTGCCTAGGAAATCCAGGTAGTCCTGTCTCTCAGAACCTGGTGGAGGTAACTGGATCATGGGGGCAGTTTCTCCCATGCAGTTCTTATGATAGTGAGTGAGTCTCACATGATCTGATGGTTTTATCAGTGTCTGGCATTTCCCCTGTTGGCACTCACTCTGTCCTACCATCTCATAAAGAAGGTCCCTGCTTCTCCTTTGCCTTCCACCATGATTGTAAGTCTCCTGGAGCCTCCCCAGCAATGCAGAACTGTGAGTCAATTAAACCTCTTTCCTTTATAAATTACCCAGTCTCGGGTATTACTTTATAGCAGCATGAGAACAGACTAATACAACCAACATTCATAAAACTGTGGCAGGCAATTTGAATAAAATTGCAGCTATAGAGAATGTCGTATAGTACATATTTACCTGTGGAAACTGGAAAGCATTTTTTTGGGCAGATATAAGTAGAAAAATCACCTTACTTACTTTTGTAAGTTAGTTTATACAAAGTAGACATAGTACATTAGGCCAGTGAGAATTTAAGTCTTGTAATTCTTATCTCTCAACATATGGTGTCACTCCTTCTCCGCCAACAACTACCCACTCTTACTTGGTAAAGCTGCCACACCTGGGATTAGTTAGGCCTAAAAAATGGCTAAAAATACCTTTATCATAGAAGGATTTTAGAAAGTATTTTCTTAGTTGTTGCTTCTGGCATTACCAGGGCTGTCATGCATCCACGAAATTGCTGTTTGGTGCCACTGGTAGCTAATGTCCCCATTCAATAACATACAATAAACATATTCACTGTGTTATGAAAAAGTCCACTACAGTCACCACTTCAAGTCTTAATGCCTACTAATTTAGCAATTATAGTGATAGCAAAGCATTCCAAAGGTTTAAAAGAGTTCCAATTCTGGTTAAAATCAAAATTGAGGAGCAAGAGCTTGATATAAAAGGTACAAATCAAACTAATCTCAGAGTTGCCTTTGTAAAACAGATGGGTGAATTTTATCTATTATTATTTGGTACTGATCAGCCACCTAGTGTTAATTTAAACTCTAATTACAGCTCTCTCAAATTATTTTTCTTGGGGGAAGTGGGCTGTTAAGATTTTTGTTGGGGGTAGAAAGGGAAATGATAAATTTCATATGTTATATACTCCTACTTTTCCTTTAATACCAAAACAGGCCATCCCACAAGTATAAAAGCATTTAGGCTAGGTAGGAAAAGAAAAAATGATAAAGAGAAAGAAGAAAAGCATAGTGATAACATAAAAATCAAAAGTTGACCTTAAAGCTTACTTTATATAAATTATTATTATTTTGAGACAAAGTCTCACTCTATTGCCCAGGCTGGAGTGCGGTGGCATGATCTCGGTTCACTGCAACCTCCGCCTCCCTGGTTCAAGGGATTCTCCTGCCTCAGCCTCCTGAGTAGCTGAAATTACCGGCACCTGCCATCACGACCAACTAATTTTTGTATTTTTAGTAGAAACGGGCTTTTACCATGTTGGTCAGGCTGGTCTCTAACTCCTGACCTCAAGTGATCCGCTGGCCTCAGCCTCCGAAAGTGCTGGGATTACAGGCGTGAGCCAGCGTGCTCCACCTTACTTCATATAAAAAAAAGTGGAAGGAAAAGTAACCCACATATGTCACTTAGCTGTACCATCCTGAAACAAGAGGATAGTTTAGTAGCTAGATATAAAGGACTAAATATTTCACTTTGGAAAGGCCACTGTTCTTTTTTTTCAAAGTCAGGAGAACATTTCATCCTGACAAGCAGTTGTTGAAAGAGTGTAAGGGTTACAGCGCTCAGTAAGGAAACCAAAGGTTTGTAAATGTCTGGAACATAGCAGGTTAAGGAAGTGTGATGCAGAAAGGGCTGCTACTCAATTTTTTTGCCTGAGGCCTGCCAGTATGAGCTAACCTGAGGAAGTCACAGACAGTTTTATCACAACCAGTAATCTTTCTTCCCTGAAGCAGGGAGGGACAGTGGGCCAAAAAGTCTCAATTGCAGAAAAGTTCTTTGAGTCTTTGGGTCTGTAATCTGTTCCTACTGTTTATCTCAATTCTCTTAACTCTCTAAACTCTTGTTAGATATTTATCTTCCTTTTCTTCCTTGTTCATTTCCTATACATAAAAATGCAACAGCACAAGTGAATGCAAATCAATGATTAGTTTTAAAATAAAAAAAAATTGCTTTGCATTAATTAATTAATTAAAATTTTTTGAGCATCTCACTATATCACCCAAGCTGGAGTGCAGTGGCACAATTTTGGCTCACTGAAATCACCACCCCCTGGGTTCAGGTGATTCTTTTTTTTTTTTTTTTTTGAGACGGAGTCTTGCTCTGTCACCCAGGCTGGAGTGCAGTGGCCGGATCTCAGCTCACTGCAAGCTCCGCCTCCCGGGTTCACGCCATTCTCCTGCCTCAGCCTCCCGAGTAGCTGGGACTACAGGCGCCCGCCACCTCGCCCGGCTACTTTTTTTTTTGTATTTTTAGTAGAGACAGGGTTTCACCGTGTTAGCCAGGATGGTCTCGATCTCCTGACCTCGTGATCCGCCCGCCTCGGCCTCCCAAAGTGCTGGGATTACAGGCTTGAGCCACCGCGCCCGGCCGGGTTCAGGTGATTCTTATGCCTCATCCCTCCAAGTAGCTGGAATTACAGGTTATCACTCCTGGCTAATTTTTGTATTTTTAGTAGAGATGGGTTTTCACCATGTTGGCCGGGCTGGTCTTGAACTTCTGACCTCAGATGATCTGTCTGCCTCAGCCTCCGAAAGTGTGGGATTATAGGTGTGAGCCACTGCACTGGGCTTTGCCTTGCATTTAGATAAATTAAGTAGGATAGTAGAATACAGGGAGAAGATGGTGAGACTCAGAACTGCCACTTTCAAGTTATGAAGCTTTGAACAAATCATGTACACCTCTGAACTTCAATTTTTCCCCATCTATAAATGCAGATAATAATTTCGACTGCAATGAAGATTAAATGATGGCTCACAACCTCCACAGCTCTATGTATATGGAAGATATTGTGGCTGAAGGTGACATTGTTTCAACTGAATACACCTTCTAAGTGAACACATTAGTTTTTTTAACTCTAAAAATGTTTAAAAATATTTAGATTTCAAATATGTTCTCTCAATTCTGTCATCTATTTGTTAACTTTGTCTATAGTAATGTATGTAAAACCCCAAGCCTTTATTTTGATGCAATTTCTTCAATTTTTTGACATACAATTTGTACTTTCAAAATGTTGTAACATAAGTTATTCCTCCATCCCTCAGTATTAAAATATTCTCCTCCACAATTTGCTATTAATTTCACATTTCAATCTTTCCCATGTAGGCCTTTAATGTATCTGGAGGTCTTCCTTTTAATGCAGTGTTCAATTTTCTCCAGATGGTTAGCCTATTTTCTTTTCCCCATTGATTTGTTGAACCACATTTTATTGTATATTAAGGTTAGAAGTGATGTTGATATTGCTCATCCAGGAAGCACTGTTTGATTAGCAAGATTCTAAACAATGTGAGTTAGCACCTAGTTGAAAGAATTGATAATAATGGATGAGGGTGAATTTAGAATATGAGGGTAATATGTTGTATTATTAAACATATCAATCAAGAAGGAAATAAAAATCATGCTTATTGAAAGTTTTCAGATGACAAAATGGGGATGGTCTTAGTAACTAGAAAAATACACATATAGAAATTACTCTTATACAGCACCAGTTCACAGACACACCTGTAGATTCCCTGAGCTAAATATCTATAATATAGAAACAAACTTTGATTAGGTGATACTGAAAGTTTAAGTACTTAAAAACACCCATCACCAGGCGGCTATTGAACAGCGCCTTGAAGTCCTGCTTTAAAAAATGATTTTATTGGTCGGGCGCAGTGGCTCACGCCTATAATCCAGCACTTTTGGAGGCTGATGTGGGCGGATCACCTGAGGTCAGGAGTTTGAGACCAGCCTGGCAAAACCCCGTCTCTACTAAAAAATGCAAAAATTACCCGATCGTGGTGGTGCACACCTGTAATCTCAGCTACTCAGGAGGCTGAGGCAGGAGAATCGCTTGAACCCAGGAGGTGGAGGTGGCAGTGAGCTGAGATCATGCCACTTCACTCCAGCCTGGGCAACAGAGCAAGACCTTGTCTCCAAAAAATAGAACAAAATTAAATTAAATTAAATAGAGTTTATTGCCTGTTTCCAACAGTTCTCTGCAGGAAAAAAATCCAATGATTATATCCATTTCGTTGCGAATAAGACGGGCACCAGTTTACCTATGTACCTGAGGAAATGCTATGGAAATGGTATTTTTCAATATTATTCATCAGTATATTAACGAATATATGACTGAATAATTCATACTGAATTCAAATCAGTTGGAGATGGGCTATAAATGCAAATTAGCTGAGGATTCAATGTGCGTAGGAGATGTATAGGGGGTTAGAGGACCTTTTAAATTCCCCCAATAGTTGTGGTTTGGGTGGTTCTGTGTCTTTGCTTTTCATTTTTAAATAGGTCAATTAAAGGAAAGGCCTGCAGCGTGTGGGGATCAGGAAGAAGGCAGATAAAAAACAGGGGGAAACTAGTCTGTTATTCAAGAGAACTGGCTTTCGCTTGTGCTTTCTCCTGTTTGGCTTGAACAAATCATTTCACCATCTGGGCTTCCGTTTCGATACTGGGTGGGGAGGAACGGGTGTTACAAGATCTCTCAGTTGTCTTGCTGCTTTTCTTCTTCGTGAGCCCTCCCCAAGTTGATTTAACAAATTCTCTATAACCTAGAGTCCTAGAGTGTAACTACTACAGTCCAGGTGACCGGTCAGCGGGCCTCCTTGCGCATGCGCTGATGAGGCACCCTCTCGTTAAGGCCGGAATTTTGCCTCTGCTGCGCACGCGCCCCTTTTAAATCCCCCACCTGTCAGAGACAGGCAGGACTTCCTGTATTTTTTAGAGCGACTGCCGGAAGTGGCAGCGGACAAATCGGCGTTTGCGGAGGCTCGCATAGATTTGGCTGTCTCCGCTCGTAGCTGCTTTTGGCGCGAAAGATGCCGGGTCTGGTCGACTCAAACCCTGCCCCGCCTGAGCCTCAGGAGAAGAAGCCGCTGAAGCCTTGCTGCGCTTGTCCGGAGACCAAGAAGGCGCGCGATGCGTGGTCAGTGTGCAGCCGGAGTGGGCGCGGCCGACGAGCCTCGGGCCGCGGCCTGTGCCTTCCGGTGCCTCTGCCCTACGCCCTCTGCCCTCTGCCCTTTTCCTTCCCCTCTTACCCCCTCCTCTTCCCTGCCTCCTACCCCCCTCCCCGCCCCTTCTTCCCCCTCCCCGCCTCCTCCCCCCTCTCCCCGCCCGATTGCGGCGCTCTGGAGATAATTACTGGGCCTCGTAGGTTTCCTGGTCGGCTCTCTGTTGACTTATCCGGTGGCTTAGTCCCGGGAAGCGATGAAGAAAGAGGAGAACCGCTAGCTTCAACCACTCATTCCTTCCTACAAATAAATGTGTTTTGAGTATCTGTTCTGGGTTAAGCACTGCGTTAGGTCCGAAGATGTAGACATGGATAAAGATGGGTCTTGATATAAAGGAGCTTAAAGTTAATGGAGACATACCAATGACTTGTATACCACGTGGTAAGGGCTATGATAGAAGATTTGTTAAGACCAAACAGGAAAGGTTTTCTGGTAAATTCTAAGGCTTCCTCCCAAAATTTAGAGACAGTAGGACACGGTGCGTTCCTTACAGTTCTGAAGAGCTCCCCTTCAACCCTTTTAAGGCAACCAAAAGTTGAAAATCAACGTCTATGGCGCAGGGGACACAGTATTCAGAATAGTTCATCTAGATTGTCAGTCCACAAAAGGTCTGTTCTTATTTTATATATCCTCTTTTGTGGAGCAAATCTCGTTAGAGGACGTCCTCAGATAACGTGAATGTGCGTCTCTTCCTCTGGCCCCTTTTGTCTTCGCAAATAATACATATAAGAAAGAAATCATTAGTGCTGTGATGGGATAATAAGAGTGTAGGAGCTCAGTGCTTTTATTAATCCTCAGTATTTTGTAAATAATACTGTGAAGGCAGGATTGAAAGACTGCCGTCTGAACAAATTGTTCCAGTGGTAACAGTAAGTGCTATTGAACCTTGAGTAGTATGACAGCATGATTAAGAGTCTGGGATCCACAGTCAAGGTTTGAATCTTAATCCACTAACTTGGTGACCTTGAGCCTCGTGTGTCTATAAAATGACTAATAAAAGAAACTCCCTCCAGTATTATTGTAAAGGTTAATGGTACAAACCATGTCAAGTGCCTAGCACAGTGTACATGGCAATAAATGATCAATGAATGCTAGCTATTACCTTCACAATGATCTCACTCTCCCAGGCAATCTCTCCCATTTGCAGGCAGCTCTTGAGCTATTGAAGGATGGGTCGAGTTTCAATGGAAGGAGAACCTATTCCCTTCTTTAAATTCCTTTTGCCTCGATTGCCTCAGACCACGTGGGTTCTCCCCAAATATCCGTAGTCAGGAGTCAGTTTTTCCTTGTAATTGAGTTTGGCTTAACTTGATTATTTGCTAAATCACATTTTCAGGCCTTAGAAATAAAGCTGTGTAGTGCTAGTCTTGTCTTTGTGAATTTTACAAGTAAAATGTTCTTTCATCATCATGAGGGGGTGCTCATCTTGGTCTCCTGGCTACCAGATGTTTTTGGTGTTTATGTTTTTGATGTCTTGTAATTAGAAGTAGACTTATTTGGTTGTATTTGAATGTAGGGCAAAATCAGAAAGTTAATTTCTCCATGATAAGCAAAAAATTGATCTGTTTTCTGTGCCCTTCATTTAGCATAAATGTTTTATTCAGTCAGTTTATTTCTTTATAGAGCAATGTTACTCCTTGGATATTGACTAGAAGCAATATTTAATATGGATGATTATTTCTTATCAGATTTACCCCCTAAAATCACTTATCTGTGTAATGTCTTCATAGGCATGAAAATATCATAAGATCAAATAAAAACAAAGCTGGCTGAGGTAATAGCATTTGTTTTAACTCCAGCTACATTCCATTATACCCATGTTTTGTCTCACTGCCCATCACTATCATGCATACTTAATAATGTGCTTAATGCCTATTTAGATAACAAGTACCTTTTGTTTTATAGTATCATCGAGAAAGGAGAAGAACACTGTGGACATCTAATTGAGGCCCACAAGGAATGCATGAGAGCTCTGGGATTTAAAATATGAAATGGTAAGCTTCTTGCTTCAAATTTGTGTATTGCTTTACAGATTTAGCAACAGTTGGGCTACATTCTCTCTGAAATGTAGTTCACCTCGTTAATCTAAAATGCTTAAGTATCAATTTGAAAAAACCATGATTTTTCAGTTCCCAGTGAAGGGAGTAAATTATGTCAGTAAAGACAGGCATTTAGCAGATTGGGGAAGGCGAGAATCGAGCTTTTAAGAAAGGGTTTGACAACAGTCTTTAGGTCTCATGGCTTTAGGAAAATTGTCTGACTGAAGGAACTAAAAGAAAAATATTCTCTTTTCTTGTTTCTAATATTGTGAGACTTCAGTAAATGCTTTTTTTTTTTTTTTTTTTTTTTTTTTTTTTTTTTTTTTTTTTTTTTTGAGGCAGGGTCTCACTCTGTAACCCAGGCTGGGGTGAAGTGGCCCAGTCACAGCTCACTGCAGCCTTAACCCCCCAGGCTTGGGTGATCCTCCCCTCAGCCTCCTGAGTAACTGGGACTACAGGTGTGGGCCACCATGCCTGGCTAATGTTTTGTTTTGTTTTTTAGAGATGGGGTTTCACCATCTTGCCCAGGCTGATCTCAACCTCTTGGACTCAAGCAGTCCTCCTGCGTTGGTCTCTCGAAGTGCTGGGGTTAGAGGTGTGAGCCACTATGCCTGGCCAATGAATGCTTTTAAGTAGGGAGTAGGTATCCCATGGAAGTATTGCTCTCTGAAAAATGAAAATGGAATTGTAGTTATTTCTTTTGTGCCATGCTTTATTCGAATAAAACTAAAGCCTCAGGCCCATTTTTTTTTTTTAATTAAAAGTAAACTTTAATGTCAAAAATGCAAACTTGGGGAAGACAGAAAAGATCACACACAATGCTGTCACTTCACACTTGGAAGGTTGCACAGCAGCTGGGCAGAGGTGCTCCTCACTTCCCAGACAGTGGGGCAGCCGGGCAGTGGCCCTCTTCACTTGCCAGGTGGGGCGGCAGCTGGTCAGAGGCGCTCCTCACTTCCCAGACAGGGTGGAAGCCGGACAGAGACGCACCTCACTTCCCAGACGGTGGCAGCTGGGCAGAGGTGCTCCACACTTCCCAGACAGTGGGGCGGCCCTGCAGAGGCGCTCCTCACATCCCAGACAGGGTGGCAGCCAGGCAGAGGCGCTCCTCACTTCCCAGACAGTTGGGTGGCTGGGCAGAGGCGCTCCTCACTTCCCAGACAGTTGGGTGGCTGGGCAGAGGCGCTCCTCACTTCCCAGACAGTTGGGTGGCTGGGCAGAGGCGCTCCTCACTTCCCAGACAGTTGGGTGGCTGGGCAGAGGTGCTTCTTACTTCCCAGACAGTTGGGTGGCTGGGCAGAGGTGCTCCTTACTTCCCAGATGGGGTGGTGGACCTCAGGCCATTTTTTAAAAGAACTTGGAACTCTTAATCCAAATTTAAGTGCTGAAAGGGACCTTAAGTGATATGTGTCCAACAGTTCCACAAACAAATGATATTCTTTTGTTTGGAAGCTCTTTCTTCAGTTATCAACTTAGCTCACCTCCCCCCCCCACACCCCCTTTACTCAGTTCTCTTCAAAAGTCTCCTTATTAGAGAGGCTTTCCCTCAACGCCCCATGTAAATTACATCCCTTGCCCATCATGGTGCTGTCCTAACAGAGCTTTCTGTGAACATGGAAATGTTTTGTATCTGCACTCGCCAGTCTGGTAGCCACTAGCCTTATGTGGCTGTTGAGCACTTGAATTGTGGCTGGTAAGACTGAGGTACTGAATTTTTAGTTTTTAATAATTTTAATAGCTACATGTGGCTAGTGGCTACTCCATTCTATACACTGTCACCTACATATTATATATATTTTTAATTATCTGTGTTGCTTCACGGCAGCTAGAATGTAAGCTCTGAGAAAGTAGGAATTTTCTATTTCATTGACTGTCATATCCCCACTACCTATAACAGTGCCTGGCTCATAGTAGGTGCTCAATGGAGGATTGTTAAATGAATGAATAAATAAGGAAATTAAAGCCAATGGTTATGAAATGACCCCTAAGGTGGGTTGTGCAGTATCAGAACTGGAGCCTCAGTCTCCAGGCCGATTCCCTCTGCTTTTTGCCCCTACCCTAACTTCCACACCACTCTACCACTTTTAACTTAATAACAGCTGAGAGATAATGCCAAAGCCATATGCCAATATTAGTACTGGAGAGCCTGGCTTCTTTCCCTTGCACCTCTTTCCTGCCTCTTTGGAATTTCACATATGGCCGGTCTTCCTCACTGAGCTATAAAAAAGAAGGGATAAGGAACTTGTCGCAAGCTGATAAAAAGTTACTGTGTAATGGAAAACAGTCTAGGCTGAAAGTCTTGAGGCTTTATTTTTATTCTTCTGATATTTAGTTTAGCATGTTTTTCACTTTAGCTACATTTAGCTTCATCAAGACATTATTCCTCTGAATTTCACGTATTATTTATAAAAAGAGAACCATAATATATTTTGTGATTCTATATATAGTATGGTATATCTTCTTTCATGTATATGATACGCTTAAGTAGCTTTTAGACTAGATGGTTATTTAAAGAAATGCCGTAATGAACTATTTTGTAAAATAAGTAAATTTGAAGGGGAGTGTGTTCTTAAAAAGGGTAAGTGTACTTTATTAACTATTTTTAAAGATTCAGCCTCAACATTTGTACGTGGTTTCCTTGTTCATGATCTAAGTCCCTCATCAGTTGCATAAGCTGTAGGCTTGTGCTGAACCTGCCTTGATAAAAAAGGGTGATTTAAAAAAACACTAATTTTAGGAATATCAAAAGCTTATCTTGGACTTCATCTGAACCACAAAGGTGGTACAATTGTTATAAGTGACATATATTCAAAAATACCATATGATATCATAGTTTTCTTTATGTTATTGGGACAGAGAGCGAGAATTATGTCTGCGTACTTCATTTGTGTGTAAAAGAAAATGCAAAAGCTTTAGACTTAGAAAATCTACTGTTTAACTGATTGTGTGGTCTTGGGCAGGTCCTTAACTTTCTGTACCTTGGTTTCCTCATCTGTAAAATGGAGACAATAATACATGCCCCAACTACTTCATAGAGTTGTTGTGATGATTAAATGTAAAATAAATCATCTGTAAAAACCAGAACAGAATAGCTCATACCTTGAGAATTGTAGATAGCAGACATTCATTTGAGGTCTGTTAAGTGTATGACTTGATTATTATTGAATCCTGGTTACAGGAAGAACAATCGGAATCCATGTAGGACCTTTCTAAGAATTCAAACTGCATGTTCTTCATTTTCAGTGTAATAATATTTTTGGAAGAGGACTGGGTGTTGGATCCTCGTTGGTCCCAGGTGTCCTATTTCCCCAGCCTCCATGGGGAAATGGAGGCACAGTGAAGTCAAAAAAGACTTGCTCAAGTTAAGAGTGGATAGTGGTCAAATTACATTACAGTTCAGATCTTTTATATTCTCCAAATCACAGGCACTTTACACTTCACTCCTTGTATTTAATGAGATTTTATTCCAACATGTTCATTTTTAGAATTGCACATAATCTTGATCTTCAATCTTAAAACCTCATTATGAATGCTAATTAGAAAGACCTGTTGCTGAAATGTACAGTTGCATATAACCGAGTAAACAGGCCATTGGCTGGAGGGTGAAATCCAGCACAACTGTCTGCATTGCTATAAGATAAACTTAACCTAAATTGGTATTTCTTAGACTGTTAGATCACATTTTTCTGTGAATAGCTTCAAAGGAAAAATATTTTGCAAACTTAGATCTTTCTGGCAATGATCATGAAAGTTCCTGAATTCAGAAATCTTTGTAGATTTTGATGTTATTCCTAAGTAGATCTTAATTGTACCTCGAGTACAGTAGATTGGGAATAAATCTATTATACATTTTTTATACTTAATGTGAAAGTAGGCTACATTCACCCAGTAGTTCTTACCCAGAGGTGCACCTCAGAATCATCTGAAGAATGTTTTCCAAAATTCACCACTTGGGCCCTGGTCTGCACCTGTTGACTGAGAAACTCCTAGATAATTTTCAAGTGCACTCCTCTTTAACAAGCACTGGCCTAAGTTGAAGACGAATAGCAGAGATAATGCTAGACGTAAATTATCTGAAAATTTAGTAGTAGCAAAGGCAGAAACTTGAAAACTCAAGAAAAAATGGGTATGGTGGTGATTTTAGACAATTTTTTCTATTTTATGACTGCTGCTTTTACTGAAAAGAGAAATTACAAGAACCTAGAACCTCATTAGAAATATAAGGAGGAAATGGATGGCTACTGTCTTTCTGCCTTTGGGAGTCAGAAGAAGCCTAAAGAACCCATTTTGGAGACTAGAGTCATTGAAAGAAATTAAAGGACTAGTACTGAGTAGTGGTGATATTCAGTATTAAGTTTAACAGCTTAACAGTTGGGTGCTTAAAATATGCTGAATTTTACGCACACACACACAAAACTGATTATGTATGAAAATCTGATCCCAAGATAATCCAGAAAGAGTAATTTCTGCCATTCAAACGTTTATTCATTCAACAGATATTTATTAAGACCCTGGAAAATGCCGAGGGGGAAAGATTATCCCTCCAGTCAAGGACTTTACATCCAGAGATATAACCAAACAGGTTTAAATCCAAGGTCTTCTACCAGGTAGCCCCTTTTGATATGTAGTCAGTAGCAAAAGTGGTAACAATGCTATGAGCTGCTATAATTGAAAGGTTGAATGGCTTCGCTTTTGGTTGTCTTTCCAAGCTTTTCTATAAATGTATTCTTCCTTTGAGCCTTTTAGAAAAGAGAGAGTTTAGATGTTTGTGTCTTGATGTGGTTTATCTTTATCTAAACCAAATGAAGTGAACAGCTAAATGAGGCAAGTATTTGCATTAGACTTGAAGAGTTAGCTACTCCAATTTAATTACCTTCCTACCATTGTTCTCAATCTTCTGGGATAGGCATTGGGAGCAGTGTGAGAAGCCTGGTATTGACTTGACTGGATCAGCAACCCTATCTATGCTACTCTCCCTTTTTGATTTTTCCAAATGAATGTTAAAAGGTTGCCCTTATCTTGCCTTTGGGATTAAGGGAGTAACTTTCCACAGGAAGTGCCTTGAGTACTGAGCTGACCTTCTGCCTTCTACTTTGTGGATCTTCGCCAGTCATACTTGAATCAGCAAAGAGGGGTTTGCAAGTCTTGTTTCTTGAATATCTGTAAAAATAACTGCTGTAGCCTTTTTTGGAGGATATTTTTGAGAAATACATATTTCTCAAACACATGTATTATTTCTGTATATATACACACACAGAGAGGGAGTTTTTACTTCAAAAACTTTTAAAGAGTAAACAATATCGTAGTAGTTTCACTGATGTTTTTAGTTAGGCAAACCTAGAATTTTAAAATGTTGATTTTGAATTTTATGACTGATTTGGAATAATTCTGGCAATTAGTTAATTACTTATCTGCGGCATTCATTTCTAGTGGTCTTAATTCTCTGACTCCATAGATCTGGCATGATGTTTGAAATCTGACTTTCTAAAATAAATCTTTTTCTGTAGGTGGTCTGCTGTGTGAATAAATAATTCCTGAAGAATGAAGAAGATTAATTTTGGGAGTTCTTTGATGAACTTTGATATGTGGAAAAAGTATTTATAATTTATTTTTAAAAGAAAGTAAAATATTACTAGCGAAAGATCTTCAGTTGTGTTTTTTTGTGTGTGTGCTCCTCATTTGCTTACGTGGCTTTTTTCCCCCAAAGGGTATATATCAACAAATCTTGTAACATAAAGTGCTTATATTCTTATTAAAATGTCATTCTGGGAACTCTGGATATCTGTTGTCAGGAGAAAGCAGATACTGATCTCAACCAATGAAATCTCCAGAATTAGGTGAATAGAAGTAAGAAAAATAACCCTTTACCAATTCAGAATCAGTGTGGTAGCCATATCATCTCCTTCAACACTCTTTTTTTTTTTTTTTTTTTTTTTTTTAAACTTTCTTAAAGGTAAGAACAAGCCTTTAGTCTTATTATTTAAACCATTATTGTTTATTAGCTGTCTTTTGGAAAAGTCAGTTTAGATTTTGGATCAGATTAGGGTGATTTGGCTTGGAAGATCTCAGCTGTTTGGCATTATGAATCTGTACATGGCTAGTTATATTTTAAAATAGACTAGGATACTAGGATTTTAAGTTTTGTGCCTACAGGTTAGACAGTTGTCTCTTAATTAGAAGCTGGCTTAGGCTGGAGACTGAATTGGGACTAAAAGTCACTAATCAAACAGCTCAGTGCTATGCCATGGTGATGTCTGGAGTTGAACAGAGTGTGATTTCCTTAGTATAGCAATCTTGTCATCCTTGTAGCTGCTGATGGGCTAATGAAGTATGGTCATATTCTGCTTGTAAAGTACATTGAGTCTAAAATCTCAAGAACAAAAGATACTGAGAACATAAGAGGATATGTAATGTTCATGTGTCATTGTGTGATGGAAAAAGTCTCTCCTTTATAAAATAAGGAGCTGAATCAGATGATTCCTTAAGATTCTTTCCTAATTCATTAAGAGCATGGCTTTGATGTATGACAGACTTAGGTTCAATAGCTGACTATGTGACCTCAAGCAAGGGATAGCTTTTTTGGGTCTCTTTCTCAGCTGGAAAAAAAAAAAAAAAAAAAAAACCAAAAAGCAGGTATAGAAGTAATACCTAACTTACAGGATGGGAAGTACTAATTAAAAATGATGTATACACAGTATTTGGCACTGTTATTAGCATTCTCTTATTTTGTTTATATTTTTACTTGAATATTCATTTGGATATACTTTAGTAAGCACTTTATGATTTACAGACATAATCTACGTGAAGAATAGAATCTTGGACAATTAAGACAGGTATGAACCAACTTCCCACCCAATACAGATCTTTGGCATATGATTATCCAAACTCTGCTTGAATATGTCCTGGAACTACAAAAAATAAAACAAAAAAATCAATAACCTTATCATCCGTTGTTGATTTCTAATGTATACTAGTCCAGACTTTTCCTATGCCTTTATGTATGTTTTAAAACAAAAATAAAATTTTTTCTGTGCTATATATTTTTAATGAAGTTATAACATCATGTTTTGCCCCTAATGTATTTTACCATCAGTGAGTATAGGTCTATAGTGTCATTTGTATTAACTGTATAAATTCATCTGTGACTTAACCATAATTTAACCAATACCCTGTTTTTTCTTTTTGCACATTTGGACATTCATTCATTAAACAAATACTTCATATAGAGTGTCTTCTGTATGTCAGATGCCATTCTAGGAATTGGATCTCAGTCTGGAACAGGATGTATGTCAGATAACCTAAATTCTGAAGTTTTGTTTTATTTTGTTGGTTGCTTTAATGGAAACATTATAAGGAAGAAATATCCTGAAATCCCACCAGTCTACAATAGAACCTCTCTTCAATAGCATTCTCTCTCTCTCTCTCTGTCTCCCTCCCTCCCTCCCTCCTTCCCTCTCTCTCTCTCTCTCCCTCCCTCTCTCCCTCTCTCCCTCCCTCCCTCCCTCCCTCCTTCCCTGCCTCCCTCCCTCTCCCCTCTCTCTCTGTGTGTGTGTGTGTGTGTGTATATACACCTTTTACTTTTTTTTTTCTTTTGGCTACTCTGGTAACACTGCAATAGAAGTCTCCTTATGGAAAGTCTTTACAAGTGTCCTTTACTAATCACTCAGCTAAGGAGGGGCCAGAGGCCATGCATGTTTTCAAGGCTTTGAGTGAGGACTGCCCCCAAATGATCTCTAGGAAAAAAATACGCATTTGCACCTTAGTGTCTCAGAGCACTGATTTCCCTAATCTCTGAGCAACACAATTTTTTAAAACTTGCCAGTTTGGTATGCTTGCCTGATTTGTAAAGGACCTGAAAGCACCCTTTTTGGCCTCTGCAACACTTAAAAGTACATCTCACAAGACCCTCTGCCCACCCTTTCCTAGTGCTTGAGTCTTCCCAAAGATGATGTGCAGCATTTCCATAATAATGATAAGAGGCATCACCACAGTAACTGGAAAAATGAAGAACTTGGCCTCCTAGTGGGTAACAACCACATTCTAATGCACCTCTTTGCTAAGCCTTTGCTCTTCACAATAATGACTAAACTCAATGCGGATATATTCACACTATTCTTTCTAGTCCCCTCTTTGTCTAACCTTGAAATGTTTAACTTGAAGGTTGATGAAAACAGGATCATATCCTTAAGTGAGGCCTATCTTGGGATTACTACGTCTTTCACAGGTCTAATGTGATCTGTGATGTGATGGAAAAACCATGATCCTCATTTTACAGGTGAGGATAGGTGCTCGGAGAGGTTAAGAAAATCACCCTGATCCAATAGCTGGTAACCTGTGATGTAAGTTGAAGCCCAGTATTCTTTGGTGTACTAGTTATCCAGTATAAACATCATGTATTTGTAGTTATAAATTCATTTAATGCATACTTAGTGAAGGCCTGTTATTTGCAGGTAACAGCCCTAGTGTTGATAATTCATGTGTGAATCAGACATACTTTTTTCAAGATGAGAGGCTGTTTGATTCATCACTTGCTGAGGACATACTATATGCCAACTATACAGAGTAGTAAAGAGTAGTAAGACATAGACTCTTCCCTCAGAGAGCTTATAGTCTAGTGGATATATATATATAAACCATAGAAATATGAAGTTGAATGCTCAGTGGTATGATGGATATTCCAAGATGCTTTCCTAAAGTGCATGTGTGATTATGCCCAGTATTTATTTCTTTAGGTATTAAAAAGTGCTAGATGTTCTGTCTGTGTTGATTATGGTGCTTTTGATAGCAAGTAATAGAAAATCCTCTTAAGGAAAACTCACGTAGCTGGAAGTCCAGTTAGAGTCAGCTCTAAATGTGATGATATCATAGGATCACTAATTTCATCCAAGACTCAAGTTATTTTCATCTCAGAGCTTTCTCGTCCAGGGCTGATGAAGCCCATCATGTGCTTTCTTGTTCAAATGCAGCAGAAGAGAGAGAAACCATTTCCTGGGCATGGACTCTTAGTCACTTTTCTAAAGTCTGATTGAGACAAATTAGGTTATATGTATTTTTACGGACCAGTAATAGTTAGCAACGGAATACCTTATGCTGATTGGCTTACACAAGATTCCCCACCTCCGCCCCACCCCCGCTTAGATCCATGTGCAGGTTTGATATCTGGACAAAACAAATTCTGTCACAATTGAGGAAGAGGTAATTGGATATTGAATAGACAACCAGATTTCCACTGCACCATCTTGTTCACCTAACAGGTCACCCTGAACGGTCAAATTGAGTTTGTAGGAGGAATTCCTCTCGTAGTTTACTCAAACTTTAGAAGGAAAATTATTGGTAGAGCATAATTCTGATGTTCAGTTTTTATAGAATAAGACAATTAGCAGATGTTCAAAGAACTGTTCCCTGAAGAGTTGTCCTTAGGGAGATCTGAATTAGGATGCTTTCAAAAGCAAGCACTAGAATACCCAACTATGCTGACGCAAGCAATATAGAAAAGTAATTTATCTCCCTGTTAGGAAGTTTAGAAATTAAAAGCTCCAGGTTTGAGACAGTGGCTCAGTGGTGCTTTCAAGAACTTAGCCTTGGCCGAGCGTCGTGGTTCATGCCTGTAATGCCAGCACTTTGGGAGACCAAGGCCAGAGGATCGCTTGAATCCTGGAGTTCAAGACTGGCCTGAGCAATGCAGTGAGAACCTGTCGGTACAGAAAATAAAAACATTAGCTGGGCATGGTAGTACATGCCTGTAGTTTCAGTTACTTGGGAGGCTGAGGTGAGAAGATCACTTGAACCCAGAGGACTGAGGCTGCGGTGAGCCGTGATTGCGCCACTGCATTCCAGCCTGGCTGACAAAGCAAGGCCCTGTCTTAAAAAAGCAAGCAAACAAAAAACCTAGGCTTGTTCTATTTTTCTGCTCTTTATCTTTCTCATCCTTAGGCATATCATCTCTCATGACTATGGTAACTTCAAGCATTACATCATCACACAACTGTTCGAGCCTGGATGAAAGGTAGGCCTGCTGTCTATCAGGGAGTATGCTTTTTCCCAGAAGCTCCCCCACATACTTTCTCTTACATCTCATTGCTCACATGTCTGCTTTTGTGCCAGTCACTACCAAGGGGAATGAGATACTGTGCTTGGCTTCAACCAATCTTAGATCAGGCTCTGGCAACCTGGGGAAAAGCCCACCTTCCTTAACATATTGCCCAAGCAAAACTAGATTTGCATAAACTAAAGAAAAAGGGGAAATGGCTATGGAAGTCAACCAATAGTGTCTGCTTAAGTTCAGCTGGACACTGTGTGTCTAGAGCATAAAATTATGCCTCTGTTTTATTTTAGTATCCATACTAGGAAAGTGTTAGCCTCAAGCTCAGTGTTTCTCAAACTGTATGTGGTGAAGAACCAGCTTTTTTCCCCTCAATTCATCACAGACCAACACCAGGAAAATGAAATAAACCCATACAGATTTTAAAATATACTATACAAACCCAGAATTTTTGTTCAAAGGCCATAGTTTCTCTGTGAGATTGCTATAAAAAATGTCTAAACTCTCACAATTTCTGTCCTTACCCCAGCGTGAATCAGCATGGACCAGTAACAGTTTGAAGACCAGGCTGAGTTCATGACCACACTTGTTGACTCTGCTGACTTCACAAGCTGGCCCCAGCCTGTCTCACCTGCTCCTTGTCTGCTGCTCCTTTTGTTCACCTACAACAAGCTGTTCTCTGTTACCAGAATATGCCACATATTTTATTTTACTTCTGGAATTGACTTTATAATCTGTTCTTTCTTCTTGGAATGCCCTCCTCTAGCTGGGGAAAACTTTTTAGACCAGATTAAAAGTCACCTTCCCTGTGATGTCTTCTCATGAAAAAAATATTTTTTTTTAAGAGACAGGGGTCTCACTACGTTACCTAGGCTGGTCTCAAACTCCTGGGCACAAGTGGTCCTCCCACCTCAGCTTCCCAAAATACTAGGATTACAGACATGAGCCATCATGTCCCAACCTCATGAATTTTAGTTAGGTTATAGCAGTATATTAAAAGTCCCTATGCATTGAATTATTTGCTCCCTCATCAGTGTTTTTTCTTTGAATCCTAGGTACACTTGTTTTATTGGATTACAATTTCTGGGTCAGTATCCGGGATAGACTGAAAGTTTCTTGAAGGGTTAATTATCTTATTCATCTTTATATCCCCTGTTCTTGGAACACATAGTTTGTCCTGAATAAATACCTACTGAATTGAATCAACTCAACAAATGAGAAAACTTCTGTTTCTTTCCTTTTTTCTTTCCCAGATGTTTTTTATTGTGTTCTACCTTCATGTTTGTGTATTTCCTTATAAGAACATACCATTTTGACAGATAATACATTTTTTCTTTCCTTTTCTATCAGATCTGGACTTAAACAAGACACAACTTTTCATTGTTGTGTTCTAATCACAGGTCCTATCCTGTGGGCATCAGTGTCACTATTACTGCAGGCCACGTGTGGGGTTTTTGCACCCATGATTCTCTGACATGTATGCCACCCTAGCAATGTACTCAAATTTCCAGCAGCAATAGATAAGCTTGTATATGCAGACATGTAAACTCCCTAAAGTACCTGGTAGGATGCTATTAATATATTGTAAAGAATATACAATTCAGATACACACTGACCTGGGCTTTAATCCTTATTCACAGACTGACTAGCTTTGTGGCCTTGGGCAAGTTCCTTAGCCTCTCTGAGCCTGCTTCTTCTATTAAAACAAAAAATAGGTATAGTAAGATAACATGAGAAAACAATAGTTTCTTGGTAAATGTTAGTCCCCTCTGCTGAGACAGCACATACGTGGATTGGCAGGAAAGCAGGCTGAGTGCAGTCTGGGCAGCAGGACAAGTGAACCATAGAGTTAATGGGTCTGCCTGTCTCTTTAATGGGTCAGGGCCAACCTCTGGCGGGTCTCCTGAGAAAGATGAGCTGCTTTGAAATTCTATCTTGGGCAGAGCCTTGGTTGCTTCTCCATTTCTATGCTTCTGACTTCCCTGCTTACAGCTGGCAGGGACAGCTACTCTGGAAGCTCAGGGCCTGCATGTCTGTGGTAGAAGGATGAGCAGCTGCTGCTTGTTAAAGTAGGGGGGTTGTTTGGGAGGCAGGCAAGTGACATAAAAACAGTATATGGAAATCCCCAAACCCCACTGTTCAAATGACTTCAGGGGTCCAAATCATGTCCATGAAGTGGACTCAATGACATTTCTTCTCCAGACACTCCAGCTCTTTCCTTTACTGATTTTTTTCCTCTTAACTTTAGAAAGGAGGAAATACGGTATATATTTGTTAGTCAGATGATTTTAATTAGGTTAAGAAAAAAATGGCTTCCTTCAATATGCCGTGCATTTTCGTACCTCTGTGCCCGTGCTTCTGCTGTTCTTGCCACTAGAAATGCTGTTCTCCCTCTACCTGCCTGGTGAATTCAACCTCTAAACCTTTAAATTAGAGGCCAGCCCTTCTTTGCATCTTCCCTCCCTGATGCCACCCTTCTTTCTAGGCTGCCACCATCCTTCAAACTTAACTTGGTTGTTGCGCTTCACACACTGAACTGCCTTTGTTTTTTGAGGTCTCTTTACCCTAACGGTGAAAGTTTCTCTTGAGGATCTTTGATCCCCAAGTGCTTAGCTCATAAAAGGCACTCAATAAATATTTGTTGAGTGAAAACATCCATATTTGACAATTTCTCATTTCTCTTAAATTTTTATCAAGTTATAACAGCATAGTAAAAGTCCTTATGGATTGAGTGTTTGATTAGTTCTGGGAGGTTACTGAGCGCCCCACCTGCACTTCAGGGGCAATAGGAGTAATGGTAGTAAGTACTGACCTAGCAGCAGGGAGGAAGAATCAAGGAGTCATTTGGAATCCATAGAGTCACCTTTCTTTCTCTTCTCCCTCCCTCCCTCCCTCCCTTCCTTCCTTCCTTCCTTCCTTTTGAGACAGAATCTTGCTCTGTCACCCAGGCTGGAATGCAGTGGCAAAATTTTGGCTCACCACAGCCTCTGCCTCCCAGGTTCAAGAGATTCTCGTGCCTCAGCCTCCCCAGTAGCTGAAACTACAGGCACCTGCCACCACGCCCAGCTAATTTTTATATTTTTAGTAGAGACAGGGTTTCCACCATGTTGGCCAGGCTGGTCTCGAACTCCTGACCTCAGGTGATCCACCCGCCTTGGCCTCCCAAAGTGTGGGATTACAGGCGTGAGCCACTGCGCCCAGCCAACATTTCTTAGCTTAATGTTTGCATGCTCCAGCTTTATCTCTTGGCAGCCCAAAGTAGATTCCTGGGTTCAACCAGAAGTTCCTTGAAAATTGTCAGACTTCATAGAAGTGAGGAGTTGGGAGTCATGGATCTAGTACTGTACTTCCACTTACTGGCAAACCCCTTGGGACAGAGTATTAAGTTTGATAGACTTGGGTTCAAATCCTGGCTCTGCCACTTACTATCTGTGGGAGCTTGTTACCTCTCTGAGCCTCAGTTTCTTCTAGATCTAGAAGGAGAATAGTATTTATTTTGAAGGGTTGTTGTCACAACTAACTTATAAGTGTATAAAATGCCTAATCTAGGTTTGGTACTTCATGGGTGTTTAATAGGTGGGAATTATAATTTGGAAACACTGGAGTGGGTGGGATGATGATCTGGGCAATGTATTATTATTTGTTTACTATTACCAGATCCAGATATATGCAGGGGAAAGGCCAGCTTAGAATTCAAAAAGCCGCTTTACATAGCTACTTTTGCTAAATGGATGTCAAATAAATATGTAATGATACTTGCAGTGTGACTTAATAAAGGCCTTCAGGGGTTTTTCCAGCTTTCACTGTTAGGACTTTTTCTGATAATAGTCCCACACTTTCCTACTCTGATGTGTTCTCACTCAGGAGCACTGTCTGGTTCTCCCTACAGGGAGCTGGGGACAGTTTCCTACCTGAAGCGTTGAGGTGAATTCTGTGCTCACTTTTCCTTTCTCTCTCCTTGTCTGCCTCTCTCACCCTGAGGCCTTATCGCGTCCTCTGGGAGGTATGTTAAGTGCTCTGCCAGGCTGTCTGTGCCTGGCCTGTTTTTTCTCACTGCCAGTACCTCTTGGATTCCAATTCCAAACATGGTATCCATCTGGGGTCACCCTTTCTTCCGGTGCCAAGAGAGAACACATTCCAAATGGAACACAAGTGTGCCTCCCATGCTGGCTCTCCTCATTCTGCTTGGGAAAAACAGAGAGCAGGATGTGGCCGCGTCATCCCACACTGCTGGGCTTTTCGGTCCTGTAGTGCTACTTTCCCTTGGGACTATTTAGGTTTTTCTGCTAAGAACCAAATTTGAAGACTGTCCTAAGAAACATGGAACCAAGGAAGTTTGCCAGAGTTCTGCAGGGAGAGCCAGAGCCTTGCTGAGGTGGGGGTGGGGTGGGGGGGGCGGGGAGGGGGAGAGGTTGAGGGAGGGGGGAGAGAGAGAGAGAGAGAGATTTTGAAATTCTCCATGAAGTATACTATGTTCCATCACTCCTTCCCAAAGCCACTGGAAGCATTCCTTCTAGGAAAGGTGGAGTTGGTGGTGAGAAGCTGGAGGTGAGAAGAACCCTGAACGGACGGATTCATTCATTTTCTGAATTTCCTATGTGAGGACATATTAGAGCCCAGTGAGGCTTTGAGAGGCCCCAAAGATGAGCGCCAACAGCAGCAGAGCGGGCCAGCTTCTCTTGCAGGCTTCAGCGTGCATTAGCTGGAAGCAGGATGTGGAAGGGGCTGTCTACCATTTAGCCAACTGCCTCTTACTCCTGGGCTTCATGGGGGGCAGTGGGGTGTATGGATGTTTCTATTTTTTTGGCTTCCTGAGTGCAGGTTACCTGTGCTGTGTGCTGTGGGGCTGGTTCAGTGCCTGTGGCCTGGACATTGTTCTTTGGAGCTTCCTGCTAGCCGTGGTCTGCCTGCTCCAGCTGGCACACCTGGTATACCGCCTGCGTGAGGACACCCTCGCTGAGGAGTTTGACCTCCTCTACAAGACGCTGTGCCTGCCCCTGCAGGTGCCCCTACAGACATACAAGGAGATTGTTCACTGCTGCGAGAAACAGGTCTTAACTCTGGCCACTGAACAGACCTATGCCGTGGAGGGTGAGACACCCATCAACCGCCTGTCCCTGCTGCTCTCTGGCCGGTAAGCTACTCTGTCCATTGCCCAGAATTTCTTTCCCCTGCCCACACTTCTCATTTCCTAGTGTGTCCCTTTCCATTTCATGTCCCATTCCATTGAGGGAAGGATGTGACAAGTCAAACAAACCAAAATAGATTTTTCTAAGAGTGAGGTTGCTTCCTCTTTCTTGGCATTTTCCAAGAAGAAACCAGCTGGTGAGGCATCTTGGTTGGCAAGAATGGTTGTGTGTGCCCTTGCTGCTGGAAGGTGTGCAGTGTGTGTGTCTTGAGCCTGGGCCTTAAAGAACCCCTCTGCCACCACCACACACATATCAGTGTGTCATGCCTAAGCTGCAGCAGTATCTCTGTAAGCTTTGAAAAACTAGCATTTCAGTAAGGTTAATCTGTTCCTTATTCAAATTCAACATTTGCTAAGCACCAACTCTATTCAGGGAACAATGCTAGAAATGGGAGATCAGGGAAGGGGGGTGGTTCTCATAATCCCTGTTCCCTGCCAAGGCATCGAGGAAACAGCCCCACTTGTGTTTGGGGTACCTGTATGCAGCCAGGTAGGGAGAGTGAATACCCCTTGCCCACCTTTCCATTTCCAGTTGTTCTATTGAGGCTCTTGCAAACTAAGAAGTCAAGTACAGTACTGTAAATCTGAGGGCCTAACAATGGGAGAAGAGAAGTGATGCTTATGCTGATCTCATTAAGGCTTGTGTGGAAGCACCGCCTCTTTTGGAGAAGGCTGACAGTCGGATATGGGCAGAGATGGTCTTAGTCAGGATCAGTGTATGCCCAGTCAACCTGGATGTGAATGTTGGGCACGGATATCTTCTGAGAAAATATCACGGGGCTCTGTGCTACACACTTAGTAGGTAATTGTGGATTTTTTTGATACTGCCCTAGTGGCTCTTGAGCCCCACAACCCCCACTCCACCAGCTTTCTTGAGACCAGGAGAATGTGGTAGAAAAGGTAAGATGGCAATTAGAAGGCTCCAATTCCAAGAAAAAACAAATCGAATCCAGATAATACTGCCAACCACACAATGGGGGAAAAACGTTTGACAATGATGCTAATTGTACTGCAACTACCACTAATAGTAATAATACACGTTTATGTATTCGTTTATAGAACCTGAAATATCATGTATATATGTTTTGATTTTGTTTGAACTCAGAGGTCCTGGGTTGAATGAACTATGAGGGGAGACATTTTGTGGGGGTACATTTCATTTCATTTATTGGTGAACTGAAAGTGTAAACCAATGTGATTATTTATAAACAAATATAAGTGTAAATACAAATACATATAACTATTGCCAAAATGTTTGCACCTATATTCCATGCTTAAAGACAATTTAGGGAACTTGCTCATTCATGAGACCCATGACGTTGTAACTCGTCTGTTCAAAGGAGGAAATTGAGACCAGCAGAAGAGCTTCCTCCAGTGTAGGGTGCTCATTTGCTGGAAGCATGTAGGGTTACTGTAGAGTTCAGGTGGGACAGATTTACTGTGGACTTGTATAAGATCACTTCCCAGTGAAGGGGAGAGGGGGGCTTGCCCTTGGTGTAGCTTTTCCTGGTATACTTAGCATCAAAAGGCCGAGTCAGAAATTAGACAATTTTGATTTTTTTTCTTGCCTTTCAAGGTTTGGAGTAAGAGTTTTGTTATCTTTCAATGTCACCCTGTCTCAGCTTTGCTGAGCTGGACATAGGGGAAAAGGCTTCTAGTCTATGACTGAGCTCTAGTTTTAAAGGAGAATCACTGAACCCTGGGCTGGTTGCAGTAAGGGAGCAAACATCTCAAAGCAGCAGACAAGAACTTTGTGCCAGGAGGTGGGGACTCTTGTGCAGACTTCCCCATCTCACATGCACACTGTTCTCTAGAGTCCTTCACTCAAACTTCAGAAGTCATTTTGGTTTATTTTAATAAAGTAAACCAATCTCTTTCAAAACTCAGAGAGGCAAAGTGACTTCCTCAAAGTCTGTCTCCCTGTTAAGCAGAGCTTAACTTAGACAGTTTCTCTCATATAAAATTCAAAACACAAACTTCCATATATACAACCCCCTGAGCAGGCAACTAACTATCTAAGCTATTCATATAGGAGAAGATCATCCATCATCCAGTAGATCAAGAAGGAAGAAGAGACAGATGATAAAGGGCACAGCATTCCAATTAAAATGGCTTCAGCGAGCCATGAAGACCATTAGACACTATCTACACTCTATAGTCATCACTCTTTGGTGGCTTGCCTGGGTGGCTGAAATCGCCTAAGGATCTGACAGATGCTGCAGCAGCACCATTCTCTTTTGCTGTCTTCCTTTCCTAGGGAAGCTTTTCACTGAGGTTTTGATCCCCTTTTATTGGGACACAAGTGTGTTTGTTCCTTGGTTTCCTTTGTTGATTTATTCATCCTTCCTTTCTTGCTTCCTTCTTTCCTTGTTTTCCCCCTTCCATACATATTTATTCAGAGTGTTCCTGTCTTCCAGTTTTAGGTTGTCAAATAATAAGTGCAATCGTTTTTTAATTGGTCATGGTCTTTGGTAATTTATACACACGCATATATACCTAGGCATTCATTAAAAGCAAGGTTCAGGAGTGCTGATATCCCATTGGCCAGGACTTATCACATGCCTATGCCTAGCAGTCAGGGAAGTAGAGAAATGTTGATTTTTGCTCTGCAGTCATATGTCCAGTTAAAATCTAGCACCATTAAGGAAGAGAAGAAAGCAGCTACTGGAGAACAGACTGCCACTCTGGATTTCCCAGGTCTTTGTTCATCCCCATGTTTATCTGCTTCTCAATACCCTTTGCATCCCTCAAAATTCAGCTCAAATGTCATCTCCTTCAAGAAGTCTGCTGCCCAAAGAGAACCAATCTCTCTCCCTCCTTTGTTACTGTTCCACAATAGCACCTATCACATTGACTTGCAGTCAGTTATTTATGTGCCTGTGACTTCCACTAAATTGTGAAATCCTCAAAGACAAAGACCAGATTGTATCCATCTCTGCATTCCCAGATCTCCAGGAACATGGGAGATGCTCCATGAATGTCTGTTTAGCCAATAAACCTCCAGAAATAATGGAGGGATATCTCCACCAAATGAACAAGGTGTGCCTTAGAGATCTTTTTGATCTTCCCCCTTTTCCTAATAGAGGCACCCCATTGCCCGATATAACTCACTTTAGAAGAGAGGTCAAAGATGGAACTCTGAGTTTTCTGGGCAGGGGTTGAGAGGGAAGGAGAAAGCCCATACTGGATTCTAATATTTTTCCAGATGTAGCATCACATCTGAAATACATTCCCTGTCCTCAGGCATCGTCATACAGCCACAAGCGTACAAAGGCAGCAAGCAGCAATAGTAAGGCTCTTAACCCCTTAAGTTGTGAAACCAAGCCTGCGGTCATGGGCAAGTCAAGAGCAGTTGTTTAACCTGTTGGTAGTGTGAGATAAGAATATTCATAAAATTAAAGCAAATATATTAATTAGGATTTCTGGCTGCAGACAGAAACCCGCTCTAGCCAACAGAAGGGTGGGGCGGGGAGGTGGAAAGGTCTTTATTTAAAAAGATACAAGGATTTCTCATGAAACTCAAGGAAAGACATGCACCTGAGCCTCAGGTAGTATTAGAAACAAGAATGTGTCCTACTAGGACATTTTATGTGATTTCAAGTTTATTTTCTCTATAGCCAGTTGGGACCCATGCTTTTCAAAGTCTGAGTTATGTGACAAAAAAAATTTTTTTTTAATTCCTTCAGGGAGGAGTGTGTTAGTTTTGTTAATGTCTGATAATTGTCCCCATCCAAGGCATGATTTACACTCAATTCCATTTCCAAATTCGCAGGGAAGGAGTTTGATTGGCTCAGCTTGAGTTAGGTGTTCACCCTAGGACCATCAACTGGATAGGGTGCGTAGGATCTCGTTGTCTAAAGAAACAAGCTATTATTGTCACCTGTGGTTAGAGAGGTCAGGGAAGGGGTCATGCTGGGAGAGTCCACTACCATCTACCCAAAGCTCTAGTAATAGGGTGGCAACACGGTGTTGTGCCAAGAACATAGAATTTTAGTTCTGCCACTTGATCGCTATGTAACCTTAAGCTCGCCACTCAACCCTTCTGAGCACCAGTTTCCTTAGCTATAAAATACAGAAAAGAATAATCTACCTTGAGGTGTTGTGAACATTATATAAGAGAACACTGGTAAAGTGTCTAGCAGAGTCTGGCATATACTGGACTTGCCACTTCCTTCAAAGTCTACAAAGTGGTTAAATGTAAGCATGGATCTTCACGTAGCTAATGGGAAGGAAAAAAGGAGAATCTGTGGGGCAGCGGCATCCAACAGAACTTTCTGTGATGACAGAAGCGTTCTAGATCTGTGTTGTACAACATGGTAGTCACAGGCCATATGTGGCTGTTGAGCACCTATAATGCAATTAGGTAAGGAACTGAATTTTTAATTTTGTTTAATTTTAACTAGTGTAAATGTAAACTTAAATAGGTAGCAGCGTTCTTTTTTCTTTTTTTGAGACAGAAGTTTGCTCTTTTGCCCAGGCTGGAGTGCAGTGGTGTGATCTCGGCTCACTGCAACCTCTGCTCCCGAGTTCAAGTGATTCTCCTGCCTCAGCCTCCTGAGTAGCTGGGATTGCAGACACCCACTGCCATGCCTGGCTAATTTTTGTACTTTTAGTAGAGATGGGGTTTCACCATCTTGGCCAGGCTGGTCTCGAACTCCTGACCTCAGGTGATCCACCTGCCTCGGCCTCCCAAAGTGCTGGGATTACAGGTGTGAGCCACTACACCGGGCCAGCAGCAGAGTTCTTGAGCAGTAGTTTCCATCCTGGTTACACATTAGAATCACTGGGGAGATGTAAATACTAATAATATCCAGATCCTACCTAGAGAGATTCTTGTTTCATTGCTCTGGGATAAGGCCCAAGCCTAGGTGCTTTTTTAAAAGCTTCCCTGGGGCTTCTACTCTGCAGCCTGAAATTGAGAACCACCAGTAAGGAGAAGGAGGAGGAAAATGAGGGTTCAGGAAGTCTCAATGGGTTCCATTTCTGAACTATTTGCATGCAGTAACTAGGCTGGCTAGTCTAGCTTTGGGTTTTGCCATGCTTTAGGCAAAGTATTTCTACAGGAAGATTCATGTTAATCAGCAACACCTAACTTCAGAATAGGTGACTTGGAGAGCCATTTTCCTTTTCCCACATGATCTCTTCTCTTCCCTTGCCAGGGTTCGTGTGAGCCAGGATGGGCAGTTTCTGCACTACATCTTTCCATACCAGTTCATGGACTCTCCTGAGTGGGAATCACTACAGCCTTCTGAGGAGGGGGTGTTCCAGGTAACAGGGAGCCCCGTGGCAGCACCGCCTCACCCCGCTCCACTGTAGCCCAGCAGTATCCGTGCCTCCATATTTCCCCTCTCACATCTGCCCTTTGCACCACTGCCAGTGTAAAGCTACAGGCCGGGGCACTCTTCCTCTGTGAAAAGAGTTCCTGGGCTCCTAGCCATAGGTGAGGCAGGGTAGGAAGATACTGGCCCCTGGGTAGACTATGTTACTTGAATGCTTAAACTCTTCTGGAAGACCCTAGTGCCACAAGATAAAAACCCACACTCCTTACAGGGTAACTTAAACCTTTTAGTGCTCTCTAGCCACATTCCCAGCTCTCCCTCCTTCATATTTTTTGCTCATACTAGCCATGCTGAACCACTAGTCCTTACCTAAACACACCACATTGTTTTGCAGCTCTGTGCCTTGGCCCCTACTCTCCCCTCTGAAATGCATTTCCCTTTCTAGATGAGACCACGGCACCTCACTTCCTCTGTGAAAACTGCCCGAATTGACCTCACCAACATCCACCCCACAGCCTAGCGCTCCTGTGTGCCTGTTCTAGTCCTTTTACTTGTGCTAACTGGTGCACATCTTGCTCTCTGTTCTAATAATCTGGTCTCCTTTCTGTCTTCTGTACCGTGAACTCCTTGAAATACAAATCTAGGCTTTTCCTTCTCTGTTCCCAGACTCTAAAGGAAAGTACCTGGAGCACAGCAGCTGTTCAGTAAAGAATTGCTGGCTGGGCATGGTGGCTCACACCTGTAATCCCAGCACTTTGGGAGGCTGAGACGGGAGGATCACGAGGTCAGGAGATCGAGACCATCCTGGCTAACACAATAAAACCCCATCTCTACTAAAAATACAAAAAAATAGCTGGGCATGGTGGTGGGTGCCTGTAGTCCCAGCTACTCGGGAGGCTGAGGCAGGAGAATGGCATGAACCCGGGAAGCGGAGCTTGCAGTGAGCTGAGATTTCACCATTGCACTCCAGCCTGGGTGACAGAACAAGACTCTGTCTCAAAAAAAAAAAAAAATTGCTGAACTGGTTTGCCACTGGGCAGCTGATGTCCCAGAGGACTCCATGGGGCATTCACATACATGCTTCAATGCAGGTGCCTGGCTGCCTGGCCCCTACTCTTCTTATCTCTGCCAATCCCTCAGGCTTTGGTCACTTTCTCTGTAGCTCTCACTTATTGAATGGCTAGCATGTGGCAGGCACTACATATCATATTGCCTCATTGGTTCTCACAACAACTCTATGGGTTGAATATGATTATTACCCCATTTAACAACTGAGGAAACTAATACCCAAAAACATCAAGTAATTTGCCCAGGGTCTTCAGCTAGAAAGTGACAAAGCCAAGTTGCCTGGATCTACCATTTCTGTTCTTTATTAAAATGGGAGGGTCACCAGAAGAGTGCAGTTTACACACACACACACACACACACGCACACGTATGCACACACACGCACACACACTCACTCACCCCTTTAAGGACTCCCCTGCCTGGATAGTTTGCTGAAACTGGAAGCACATGGGTTCCATGTGTCTCCTACTACTTTTATCAGGGAGTCCCTCAAACCAACGTATGAGCCAACCCCGGAACAGACACACACAGGCATTGCTACCTGGCAGGGCCTGCTTCCGCCCCCACCCTGACACTTGGCTCTGTGATAATAATGGAGCCTGAGAGGCAGTCCTGATCCCACTGCCAGGGCCACCAGCCGCAGATCCACTTCCATCATGTTCCTACCTGACCTCCCTCCACATACCCTCCCTAACTAGCCCAGAAACCTTCTTCAGGAACTCTCTCAGGCACATGAGAACCTCTAGGAGGGCTGAGTCAGGACCTGAGCCAGCTGGACCGGGGCTCTTTCTGACACTGACATGGAGGAACAGGTGGTAGGTAAGCCGGGTGTCCTCCCCTAAGTTACGCTCAAGAGGAAAGGCTGTAACCCCACATGGCCTCTCAGCCTGGAATGTAGGTGCGGTCATATTCCTCCCATTTATATTTTTAGTGTGCACCTCCTTTGGGAGCAATGAGAGCCACACATTTGCTATTGGCTGTGTAAAGTCCCATTTCCTCTTTGCAAATGTCAAGTTAGAGTTCATCCTGTCCTTGCCTTTTGCAATTACATAGTCTTTGTTGACTGAGAGCAATCCACAGTGACAGCCTAAATTACAATTCACATTGTACTTAGTACAAATCAATCAGCATTCCACCACACCTCTCAACAATTCAATTAAGTCAGAATGCATTGTGTGTTCAGCACTGTGACACTCATTAGTCACCGAGAACACAGCACAGGAGGGATCACACAGAAATCATCACTGTTTTTCTAATTTGCATCCTATCTTACTGGACTTAAGTCCTATTTACATAGGTTATCTCATTTACTTCATTCAACCATCCTGGCCAACATGGTGAAACCCCATCTCTACTAAAAATACAAAAATCAGCCAGGCACAGTGGCAGGTGCCTATAATCCCAGCTACTTGAGAGGCTGAGGCAGGAGAATTGCTTGAACCCAGGAACTGGAGATTGCAGTGAGCTGAGATCACGCCACTGTATTCCAGCCTGGGTGACAGAGCAAGACTTCGTCTCCGGTGGGGAGAGGAGGGGAGGAAAGTGACATTAGGTTGTTTTGCAATATACAACATTGGCTGTCTTCCCTTGATTCGTTTATTCACTTCAGTTACATTTATTGAAAACTTAGTATGTACCAGGCACTGTTAAAAGGGCTTGAAATATATCAGTGAACAGAACAGATGAAGGTCCCCTCATGAAATTTACATTCTCATAAGGGAGTCAAAAAGCCATAGGCATAATGAATAAGTAAATTATATAATATGTTAGAGGACAATAACTGCTAGTTAAAAAAAAAAAAAAAAACCCTAGGGTAGTATAAGGGAGATATGGTTGCAATTTTAAATAGGGTGGTCATGGAAATCCTTGTTAAGCAGGTAACATTTGAGCAAAAACCTGAGAGAGGTGACAGGTGAGGTCTGTGAATATCTGGGAAAAGCATATCAGACAGAGGAAAGAGCCAGTGCAAAGGCCCTGAGGTGGGGCCAGTGGTGTTTGACTCACAGAAAGGAGGACAGTGGACCTGGAATGGAGAGAGGAAGGGGAGGGAATAGCAGGAGAGAAAGTTGGAGAGGTGACAAGGTAGCAAGATTATGTAGGGCCATAGCATATATTGTCTTGATACAGCCAAAAGGATTTTCTAAAGGGTTGGATATAGTATGTGAGAGAAAGAGAAGATCAAGGAAGACTCTAAGGCTTTTGGCCTGAGCAACTGGATGGGTGATGCTGCTGTCATCTGAGATAAAGAAAGCTGCAGGTACAGCTGCTTTCGGGGGACTAGGAAGTTCAGTGTTTGATGATCTGTGGACATTTGGATGGAGATGCTACATAGGCAACTGGATATTTAAGTCTGGAATTCAGGAATGAGATCTGGGCCTGAGATATAAATTTGGGAGTTGGTTGTATACAGATGATATTTAAAGCCATTGGATAGGATGAGCTCACCAAGTGAGTGAGTGTGGATGGAAGAGGGAATGGTTCAAGAGGGGAGTCCTGGGATACTTTAGTGGTAAGGAGTTGGAGAGAAAAGGAGAAAGCAGCAAAGGAACTTGAAAAGGAACAATCATGAGATTGGACCAGGAGCGTATGGCATCCTGGCAACCAAGAAAAGAAGGTGTATTAAGAGGAGGGGGAAATTGATGCATGCCATGAAAAGTGACCATCAGACTCAGCAGCTTAGAGGTCATTGGTGACCTTAACAGGAACAGTCTTTGTGGACTGCTAGGGACAAAGTCTTATCGGTTTAAGAGAGTGAGAAGAGAGGAATTGGAGACAGTAAGTATAAACAGGTTTTTTTTTTCTTTATGAGCTTTGCTAAAAAGGGAAGCAAATTAGTGGAGTGATAGCTAGTCAGGGAAGTGAGGTCAAGAAAAAGAATTTTTATTTGTACAATTTTGTTTTATTTTAAGATGGAAGAAGTAACAGCATATTTCTCAGAAGGTTCACAGTCTTTGTGTTGGCTTTAAGGACATTATTTACATTCAGCTTAGCTCTTGCTCAAACACACCTGCTTCATATTTGGTACTCATTTCTTGTTTGGGAATTGTTCATAAGTACATCTAAGGTATAGGCTATGGCAGATTGTGACAACTATTTGCTGAACTATTAGTCATGGACAGATTGTATTATTTTCAGAATTATTTCTCATGAGGCAAGAGAGATTACATAATTTATCTGACATCATACAACTGATAGAGGTAAAGTTGAAACACGAAACCACTTCTGGCCTCGATAACGTAGTTTACGTCCTAATTGCAGTGCTAACAATTAGTGGGGAAAAGTTGAGAGGAGGAAATGAATAAAGGATGTGGGGGAGGGATATAGCAGAAAGGAAGGAAGAGGAGGTTAGTGGGAGATCTGGTAGGCAATGCAGGAATGAAAAGGATTATATATAATCTCTAATAAAGAATGTTTGGAAAGCTACCCTACCTTCAATTTGACAATTCATATAAACTACTTAACACAATGCCTGGCACCTCTTGACAAATGTTAGCTGCTAACATCATTATCATCATTTCCACTGTCTCCATCCACAAAAATACATCATGAACTCTGCCAGCCCAAAGTATTAGGGTCAATTAGATTATTAAAAATTGTGTGATTCTGCACCCTTTTCCTGCACTGTCCTAAGCATGTTTCCATTTTAACCCCAGCTTTACCACTCATCATTATTGTAACAAGGATTTATCATGCATCTACTGCATGCCAGGCACACGTTATTGTTTATTTCCCATGCAAGCGTAATTTAGCTTTGCATCATGGGCACATAGTGAGTGCTCAGAAATTCCTAGATGAATAAACAAATGGAGAATGGGGTGCCCTTTGATTTTCTGTCCTTTAGAGTTTGTCTTCCTCTACACCCTTTTTTCTGATTTCAGTCATCAGATCCTTTTGGTTACTTGAAGTGGTCAAGTTGAGAGCAATTTCATGGACCCAAATCCCAGGCCCATGCTTCTTCCACATGATGTAGCTTGGCATACCTCATCAGAAGCTTTTTCTCAAACTGAACTTTCCAGCTCTTTTTGTGTCCCTACCCCAATATTTTATCCTTCCTCAGTCTTAACATGAATAGTTGTCAGCATTTCAACCACTCTTCAGAGCACCAGAAGACCCTTTCTTTCTCTATCTCAAAATCATAAGACTCAGAACCTTCTGCAGTCACTAGTACCATTAGCCATGGAACCACAGAATTAGAGCTGAGGAAAATGGGTGAGGAACCTGAGGCTCCAGGAAGTGATGGGTGAGTGAGTGAATGGCTGATCCCAGGGCTCCTGATACTAGACACCCCCATATCAGTGCACACAAGTGAAAGTCATCTACTAGACCTCCTCCAGGCAAGGTCATAGAGGGGTACTCCCACACAGCTTCTTCAGTACAAGTACAGCTGTTTTCCAAGTGACTGTATGATCTCTGTGCTCAGCATGGACACATTTTCTAATTTAAAGCTTTACTGTCTGCTTCTGACCCCTCTCAGGTCACTCTGACTGCTGAGACCTCATGTAGCTACATTTCCTGGCCCCGGAAAAGTCTCCATCTTCTTCTGACCAAAGAGCGATACATCTCCTGCCTCTTCTCGGCTCTGCTGGGTTATGACATCTCAGAGAAGCTCTACACTCTCAATGACAAGCTCTTTGCTAAGTTTGGGCTGCGCTTTGACATCCGCCTTCCCAGCCTCTACCATGTCCTGGGTCCCACTGCTGCAGATGCAGGAGCAGAGTCCGAGAAGGGTGATGAGGAAGCCTGTGAGCCAGCTGCGTCCCCTCCTCAGGCCACGCCAACCTCTCTCCAGCAAACACCTCCTTGTTCTCCCCCTCCAGCTGCCACCAACTTTCCTGCACCTCCTTCCTGGGCCAGGTTGTCCAGGCCAGACAGCGGCATCCTGGGTGAGGACTCCACCAGTCTGGTGCTGGAGGATTTTGAGGAGGTGTCAGGATCAGAATCATTTATGGATTATAGGAGTGATGGGGAGTACATGAGGTGAAGGGAGAACTAACATGGGCACAGCCACCGGCTCAGGATCCTATGTAAGTACTCAGAAGGCAGCTGCCGCACATTCCTGTCAACGGCTGGCCTTAACTCAGCTTGTTAGGGAAAATAAAAAATAAAAATCATTTGTGGAACATCTCCTCTTAGAGGATTCACAGAAAGTGGCCTTAACCCAACTTTGCAGATAGCAACTCACTCCGGGTGCATGCAAGGCATGAAGGGATTTTAAAAACTCATTCATTATTAACTGTGATTGCATTTTGGAAAGTGGGCTGGTTGATAGTTGAGCCAGGAAGGTAGATTGCTAAGCATTTTTGCAAGTTTGTTCTAATAGCTGAGGCCACAGCTGGAGTTAAAGGGGCTTTTATTTGTGGCATGCATTTTAAAAGAAAAAGAATGTGGCAGGGTTCTAATTCCGATTGCTTGTCTTTCCTGGTATAGAGCCCGTCCTGGAAAGCAGTTGTTATTTAGCCTAGACTGGGCAGGCATCTCTATTAAAACTGCATATTTTAAAGAGGATTGTGATTATGGGCTAATAGCTCAGGGAGGAAAATGTCCTCATTTTGCTTTCCTCTCACCCAGTGAAGAATGTGTTTGTTGATCACACAGACAGAGGACTCGATACTGCTATGAATAAATGTTACTATGATCAGACAGGTATATGGCAGCCTGGCTTTCCCGTCACCCACACCTGTGGGAGGTAGGATGTGTATAAATCCTGGAGGGCCTAACGGTGCATGCAGGATTTCCCTCACAGAATTTCCCTCCCCAGAGAGTCTACAAGAAAGTCTGTGCCCAGTGGTTCTGGGAAATTGCTCTCGTGTTCCCCCAGCCCCCTCACAATGCTGTGACGTTTTTTTTCTGTAACTCCACCCAACCATGATGTAGGCCTGAATTTCCTAAGGAAAATCCCATTGTTCCAATGTGAAAGGCGCTTCCCACTGTTCTTTAGAAAGCACCAATAAATTACCTGAGAAATTAGCCCAGTGAGGAAGGTCTCCAGAGTACATGAAATGAATGAGTGAATGTTTGTCTATTCTGAAAAACAGGTTATATAAATGATGAAAGAGGGCCCGGAGGTGACTGATGAAAGGTTAGAGATTTGGTTTTGTAGATATGAAATTTACAATCTCCTGTGTTACCAGCGTCCTTAGACCCATAGTTCACCTGATTTTGAGGTAATTCCAAGGATCAGTCTAACACTCCAGATCACTTTATTGAGTTCCTCTAAGTGTGCATTGGCCACTCTGATCACTCCTTTCCCTCTGCACAGCTGTTCGCCTTCCTACTCATTCATCCTGCATCCACGCATGCTCCTTATGACCTGTGGATCCCTCTTGGTCCAACTTGCCCATCCACCTATACACTCTTTCTTCGACTCACAGCAGCTCTGTTTTCTCATGTTGTTCTTCTTGGTTTTCTTCTCTTTTCTTGGTTCTATTTTTCTCTTCTTTCTTCTCCAATTTCTTCTTAGTCCTTGATTGTCTCCATTTGCTGGTTTTTTTTTTTTCTTTCTTTCCTTTCTTGAGACAGAGCCTCACTCTGTTACTCAGGATGAAGTGCAGTGGCACGATGTCAGCTCACTGCAGCCTCTACCTCCAAAAGTTCAAGTGATCCTCCCACCTCAGCCTCCCAAGTAACAGGGATTACAGGCACATGTCACTGTGCCTGGATAACGTTTAATTTTTAAATGTTTTTTGTAGAGACAAGGTCTCCCCATGTTGCCCAGGTTGTTCTCGAACTCCTGGGCTCAAATGATCCTCCTGCCTTGGTCTCTCAAAGTGCTAGGATTACAGGCATGAGCCAGCGTACCTGGCCAGTTTGCTGCTCTTAAGTGTCCGTTTTCTTCCGTCTTCTCAGTTTATTTCTCCCTCTTCAGTTGTTTCTTGTTTTCTTCCCTTTTATTGTTCATATTTTTATCTCTCCTATTACCTCCTTTTTTCTTTCCCACTTTTTTTGCCTTGCTCTATGTATTCTTCCTCCTAAACACCCTGTACCCCCATCTTATTAGTTTTTCATCCTAACTCTTCCAAAGATCAGTACTTTTCCCTCTGCCTATAAAGAAAACCATGCGGCCGGGCGCGGTGGCTCAGGCCTGTAATCCCAGCACTTTGGGAGGCCGAGGCGGGCGGTTCACGAGGTCAGAAGATCAAGACCATCCTGACTAACACGGTGAAACCCCGTCTCTACTAAAAATACAAAAAAAATTAGCCGGGCGTGGTGGCGGGCGCCTGTAGTCCCAGCTACTCAGGAAGCTGAGGCAGGAAAATGGCGTGAACCCGGGAGGCAGAGCTTGCAGTGAGCCGAGATCCGTCCACAGCACTCCAGCCTGGGCGACAGAGTGAGACACCGTCTCAAAAAAAAAAAAAAAAAAAAAAAAAGAAAACCATTCAAGTGAAGGTGTAAAATCCCCAACTTTAGGAATATTTTCCAAACATCAGGAGGCAGACAGCACGGTAAATGAGAAAGAGACCAGGACTGGGAATCCAAAGTCCTGGCTTCTATGTCTGGCTTTGCTACTAATCAAATACGTGACTTTTTTGCAAACCATACAACCTCTCTAAACCTTACTTTCTTCGTTTGAGCGTGTTGGACCAGCTGTCGCCAGGAACCCTCTTGGATTTATCTGAGAAGGCAAGGATAAGTTTTTCAAAGGAAGAAAAGAGGAGCAGTCAGACCGCAGTTCAGTAGACACGAGCCCCAGGACATCTGAGTGTCTTTCAGCAAGATTTTTTTTTCCTTCTCTCTCTCTCTCTCTCTCTCTCTTTCTCTCTCTCTCTCTTTCTTTTTTGAGACAGAGTCTTGCTCTGTCGCCCAGGGTGCAGCGCAGTGGTGCGATCTCAGCTCATTGTAAGCTCCGCCTCCCGGGTTCACGCCATTCTCCTGCCTCAGCCTCCGGAGTAGCTGAGACTACAGGCGCCCGCCGCCACGCCCGGCTAATGTTTTTGGTATTTTTAGTAGAGACGGGGTTTCACCGTCTCCATCTCCTGACCTGGTGATCCGCCTGCCTCGGCCTCCCAAAGTGCTGGGATTACAGGCGTGAGCCTCCGCGCCCGGGCTACAGTGCAGATATTTTATGAGAGAGGAGATCACAACTCACTCCCCAAGCCCTCAACCCTTAATACATACACGCCTCTTTCCAAATTCAACCTTTTCTAAAACCCAAGATGAGAAAACTGCTGATGAGGCTCACTTTCTAAAATACCGGAATTTGCAATATGGAGAGAATAGGTTTTTCATGCTTCTTTGTTTAAGCAATAGAGAGAAAAGAAAATTATGTTGTTTACTTTTCAGGCCATAGAGGTTTTCAGAACAACTTGAAAACATGATCAAATTAGCCAAACTTCTGACAGTTTTCAATGTAGTCTGTGATAATGGGATAATTTAGCCTCAGTTCTTTTTCTGGAATTGTGTTTTGAATGTTTGGTTTTACTTATTTACCATCAAACTTGCTGTAAGGTTAATACTGTAACTAATAGGCCTATTTCCTTATGATTGGGAGCAATTTACTGTTGTTTCTTTCACAAAGTACTGCACCATTCACTATCTATTTCCTGGCTCTTTAGTTATCAAAATTTTAAGCTCATTGCTATTCATCCCAGCACAGCACTTATATGAGAGGCATGAAGCTGGCTGAATTCTGCATCATTAGGGATGACACAGTCTCATTACATTGATACCAGCGCTTTTCTCTCACACCAATCCAAATTAAGACCAACTGAAAATAGCCAAAGTTTCCTCTTGAACTCCTTGTTGAAGACACATATGTGTTTTAGTCTGGTGGTACCCAAAATTGAACCAAAAAATGGGTGCTGCTTCTCTTAACAGGCAAAATTATGCTGCAGGATAATGTATTCATGCAGGGTCTTCCAGTCAGACCCCAAATTATCCCTGCCTTCACTAGAATTTTTCTGTTTAATTCTATGGCCACTCTCCACAGGGATCCATTCTGTGTCTTACTTATAGGAGATGCTCAGTGAATGAAGGATTTATCTTCTTGAAATGCAGCTCTGATGTAGTCTGTTGAGTGAAATAATGAATCCATTATCACAGACTAAATTGAAAGATGTCTGACATCTAGAGGATTTTAATTTTGTTTCACATAGTTCTGAAAACTCTGTGGCCTGGAAAGCGAAAACTGTACTGTTTCTTTTCTCCCTATTATTTAAATAAACAAATGATGAACAGATTACAAAATGGAGGACGCTCGAGGTAAGGGAAGGAGCCCCTCGACAGGAGGATCAGGACATAGTAAAGGGCCAGAGAAATGACTCGATAAACACTTACTATTTACCATATATTTCAGGCATGGTTCTAGGTAATCACATGATAAGTAGTTGAAAGAACTGAAAATGTTTAATCTGCAAGAAAAGGGCAAATGTAATATCTTCAAATTTTAAAAAGAATGTGAATTAGAACTTGACTTAATTTGGTGTAGTTTTTGTGGGCAGAAATTGAATGGCTGAAAGTTACAAGAAGGATTTTAGCTTAGTATTGATACTGGATTGTTCATGGGTAGTGAGAGTTACTCATCACTGGAAGAGTTCAAGCAGGGGCCAAAAGAAATCTCAGAGATTTTATAAGGTGATTCATGCTCTGGGAAAAGGATGCCTCGGATTATTGCTGTTAGAGTACCTTCTAACTCTAGGATTCTGTGGTTCTAAGATCTGGACTCTAGCCTTGCCATTCACCTGCCATCAAGAGCAGGTTCCTCATCTGAAGGACAGGACCAAGATGTCTCTGTCTACCTTACCGGGTTGCTGTGAGGAGCAATTGTGATAAAATACATAAAGGTAGTTTTGAAGCACTAGTTAAATGTGTAGCGTATTTTAAGCTGTGAAGCACTAGTTAAATGTGTAGCGTATTTTAAGCTGTGAAGCACTAGTTAAATGTGTAGCGTATTTTAAGATTCTGTTGTATGTACAATTATTTAGCAGTCTCTCTCTCTCTTTCTCTTTCTTTTATCAGAGATAGACGATTTGCCCTCTTATTTCCCCCAGTTTGGCTTTTCAGGGAAGGTGGCAGCTGGCAGAATCCCCTGACAACAAAAGGTACAGCAAAAAGTGGAGGCCTAAAGAAAACAGGTGCTAGCCCCTTAGCCCCTGAATAACAAAGTCACACCCCAGTCTGCTCTCCTTCATCTGTTTGGGAGGAGGTAGATTAGAGTCATCAGGCTCTTCCCCTCAGAAGCAGCTGTAAGGTATTTGGTAGCTGTCAGTGCTAGCAAACAGCGCTTTTCTCACAGAACTACTGGAAAGAGTCCTGGCACAGAAAACTTGCTCTTGAAAGTGACACGGCCAGAGCAGTGGTCTCTACAGGGTCGTGCCACTTCTACCTGCCACAGGTTCCATTGTCAGTCAGGTAAGTTAGAGGCGGCAGGTCCCCACCTGCCCTCTGGATCACAGCAGCCTGGGGCTGCTCCCAACTCATGTTTCCACTTCTGCCTTACAGGCCTCATTTTCCTACCCATCTTTCTGTAAAAATGAAAGTCAGGAGTCTTACGAAACTTACCATTATTCAATACAGGCTTTTGGTTTTTTTCTTTAAATTAGATAGGGTTAGGTAAGAAGTAGAGTTCTGTAGAATGTTCATAGGAAGCAACAAAAGTTGATCTCTTGATCTCTACAATAGGAGAGGATTGGGCTAGATACCTTCAAAGTGGACTTGCCCTAATATTCTAGTACGAAATGATTCAAAGGTACACCTGCCCCTCTCATGTCAGGCAGTGAGTACAGCTAAAACACTGGGAATTGATAGAGGAAAAGAAAAAAACTGAAAAGAACCCTTTGAAGTTAGACAAACAGTCCAGAGACATAGTGCTAAAATCCTGCCTCTTTTTCTTTCCACAGCTTCTAGAATTCCTCTTCAGAGCTACTCTCCAGTTATATCCAGGGGACAGGCCCCTTTGGCTCCAACCCACACGCCTGAACTTTAAGGATCATTGGACTATCTTCTCTGTGGCCAGCTCAGCTCTCTTCTGTGTTCACAGAATGGCCGCTGATAGGCACGCCTCTTTCCCCACCCACTGGAAGGCTCACGGGCAAGGTGAGAGAGGACACAGAAGGTGCCAACGCTGTCGCTACAGTAAGGGCCTTGAGTGACTTTGAGAAATTCACCCTCACAAGCCTTCCTTCTGGAGCAGGCATTGGAAGTACAGAGGCACAGATTCCATTCTTTACCAGCTGCAGAATCTTGGGCAAGTTGCATGGCCTCTGTGAGCCTCATCGATAAACAGTGGGGGTTATGAAACCCACCTCACAGGGTTGTTGTGAGGATCTGATGAGTTGATTTAGGTAAGCACCTAGCACATGGCGTGGCACCAAGTAAGCACTCAATAAATCACTCAATTCCTTTCCCTATGTTGTTTCTTTGCATTGTCTGAAAGGATCAGTGGAGTCAAAGATCCAGCTTTTCACCGATGATTATTTTTTATTTTTCAATTAAGATTCAAATTTATGGAAGTGGAAATTTAAAAACCTCGTTTTCCCTTAGACTGTGACATTTAACTTATATCTCTTTTTCTATTGATGAACCTAGTATTAAACAATAGTTTTTAGAGGAACTTTTATAAACTTAGTTTATTAGGTTTTCTTAAACATCTTAAAGTAGATTTATAAATTTAATATATTCTATTTTCCTTTTTCTTTAAACACTTCAACAATATTTCAGTTATCTATTGCTGTGTAATATCAATCCCTAAAATAGTGACTTAAAATAGTCCTAATAATTTGTTGTGCCCATGAGTGTGGGACCTGACTGGGCTCAGCTAGGCGGTTCTCACTCAGGGTTTCTCATGTTGTTTCAGTCAGATAGTGGCTCAGTCTAGAATCATCTCTAAGTTTCTTCACTCACCTGTCTGGGAAGACTCAAACAGCTGAGAGCTGAAACAGCTGGGAATCCTTGGGCATCTCTCCCTCTCAATAGCTTTTTTGTTTTTGTTGCTGTGTGCTCTTTGTATCACTATACCACAATTTATTTATCCAATCTACAATTGATGGGCATTTGGATAGCTTCCAGCTTGGGGCAATTACAAATAGTGCTGCTATGAACATTCTTGTACATGTCTTTCGGTATACATATGTATACATTATCTTGGATATATACCTAGGAATGGAATTACTCAGGCATTGGGTAACCCTAGAGGGCTATTGTGGAGAGTAACCAAAGCAATAAACAAACAACAAAAAAGTACACTGGGCCAGGTGCAGTGGCTCACACCTATAGTCCCAGCACTTTGGGAGACTGAGGCAGGTGGCTCACTTGAGGTCAGGAGTTCAAGACCAGCCTGACCAACATGGTGAAACCCCGTCTGTACTAAAAAAATACAAAAGGTAGCTGGGCGCGGTGGCAGGCGCCTATAATACCAGTTACTCGGGAGGCTGAGGCAGGAGAATTGCTTGAATAAGCTGAGAGGCAGAGGTTGCAGGGAGCCAAGATTTGCGCCGTTGCACTCCAGCCTGGGCAACAGAGCAAGACTCCGTTTCAAAAAAAAAAGTACACTGTACACTGTAAATTGAGATTCAACATAACCTGGATGTGGTGCCACTGCCCAACCTGGAGGATCACCAAGGCAGGGCTGTCATTACACACCTATGGCATATAGCAGTGGTTTCTCAAGATGAGGACTTCTTTAATCCCTTTTCTCCACCAAAGAATCAGACCTTACATTGTCGAAGTTGTGCTTTTATTATCTAATGGTGTATGTAAGGCAAAAGACATTTGGATTTCAGTAGGATTTTTAGATAAATTTACAGGTTTTAAAAATTCGCCACAACAGTCTCTTTATATATTTGAAAAATAGCATTACATATATGTATAAAGCAAAAACCCGTGAGAGACCATGGGGAGAAGAATTGCCTGGAGGGGGAAACTAAGTCCATCTCCAATGTTCAGTACCTCTTCTCTTTCTGTTTTTCTTTTTTTGAGACGGAGTCTCGCTCTGTTGCCCAGGCTGGAGTGCAGTGGCACAATCTCGGCTTACTACAAGCTCTGCCTCCTGGGTTCACGCCATTCTCCTGCCTCAGCTTCCTGAGTAGCTGAGACTACAGGCACCCACCACCACATCTGGCTAATTTTTTGTATTTTTTAGTAGAGACGGGGTTTCACAGTGTTAGCTAGGATGGTCTTAATCTCCTGACCTTGTGATCCGCCCGCCTCGGCCTCCCGAAATGCTGGGATTACAGGCGTGAGCCACTGCGCCCGGCCATACCTCTTCTCTTTCTTTTTTTGACACCCTGGTTTCCTGTAGACACCCACACAAATCTTGAGGTAGAAGTGAAAACAATACTGTCAGCAGTTTTACGTCTGTCGTTGTCTTTGATTTCATGCACTGACATGTGCCTCCTACTTGGAAATTTATCTGGTGATTATACTTTATTTCACTGTGGTTCACTTCTGTGATATCATCCTTCCCGAAAGTGTCTTTACCCAGCACATGATCACCAACTGTCACATGATTGCGTCACTGCCACAGGGGAGCCCAGGACACAGCACAGAAATCAGATTAGTCCAGCCTGTAAACTGAGCCTTTGCTTAATAGCCTGGAATTGCCCTCCACCCCTCAGCCCTCAGGCTTGAAATCCTATTCACCCCTCAAACCTAATACACATGTCTTCTCCCTATGCACACTCTCCTGGCCTTCACCTCGCCCTCAGCATTGACCAATCCCCTTCAGGACTCGCAGAGTCCTCTGGGGCCACCCCCCTCAGCTCTCATCCCTCGCTAGGCACTTGAGGGCTGGGGAAGTCTTACTTATTTGCTGTAGCCCCAGCACCTCACACAGGGCCACTTGTGTGACATTTAGTTGGTAATGCTTAAATGTTGGTGAAACTCAGCTGTTAACTGCTAGTAGGACAATTCATGTGCGCATTTTGGCAAGGGTAAGGTTAACACTTGGGGTTTTAGAGATTTCTAGTTCCACTTTCCAATTTTCTTTTCTTCTCTCCCTATTCAAACCAGCAGGAAAAGAGTGTAGTAGTTCAGGGGTTGGTGCCAAAATCCAGAGCCTTATCAGGGGCAATACACAAGAAGGGACAGATCTCAGATGCATTTTAAGATATTGAGAGACAGAGACTGAGTATAAATTGGGGGAAGGAGGCAAATGGCTTTAAAAAAATTTTTTTTTAGCACTGTGATGTTCTGAGTCAAAGATGACTCAGGCTTCAAGCCTGGATGATTGGATCGTGGTGGCAGCTATTACCATAAAAAGAGGAGGAATAACTGGGGAAGATGTTGATTTCCTTTTGGATGGATTGAGTTTTGACTCTTGTCAGGACACTAAGTGGACACAGAAATGCAAACAGTTGTTTTCATAGATGAGGGTGAATGCTAAGGATCAGAGAGGATTCCAAGGCCTTCTTAGGGCCTAGAAAGACTCAGGCACTGGATACTCTCATCACCCCCATGTTCTTCTTAAGGGTACGAAACCTACCTCCTCTGAGATGGTGGGGCAGCGGGGAGTTGTGATGGTCATCCCAGGGCTTGGGGTGTGCCCAAGAGTGAGATCAGATATGTGTTTGTGGCTGTGGGGAGCAGCATATATCACTTTCAGAATGTCAGACTTGGGACCACTCAACCAGGAGATCAACGGCTCGGTGAGAATTCAGCAATTACAGAAGATTTATGTTTCAATGGAATATCCTTTTTCCTACAGAGATTTAAAACTTTCAAAAGTTTACACATACAATTTTAAAACAAGATGAGTACATGAAGGCCATTCCTGACACTTATGAGAAGACATTAAGCCCTCCTTTAAAGTTAAGCCTCTCTGTGTCTGACTTTCTCTCCCTGCCTTTGTCTATGCCACTAAGATTACTGCCTTTAATTCAATTCACGGAGCTTTTATTGTATGCTTACAATGAATTACAGTGTTTTGGGGACACAGTGAAAGAGAAAACATATCCCCTGCTTTTAAAGACCTTACAATCTCATCATAGAGGCCTGATATACTTGCAGTAAGCTATTAACCACCATTGCAAGGCAGCATAGTTACTGACTGATAGAACATATGGGTGACCAGGTTCCCTGGGGGAGATAGAAATGGAAGTGGACCCTGAATTATTGGTAGAATATAAAAGTGCGGGGGTGGGAAGGAGAAGGAACAAAAAGACATGGAGATGACATTGACCATAGTATGTTTTAGGGGAATACTGGCTTCAACACACTGGGGAAAGTGGCAGATAATTTTAGTTAGGCAGAGTAGGGCCAGACTGAAGAACCCTATTGAGCTAATACATCTTGGTTGCAAGTGCTAGAAACCAACGTGAACAGGCTAAACTGTATAAAAACATGGTGGTTAGAGCTCAGATTCTGAAGTCAGATGGCCTTGGTGTGAATCCTGATTTTATCCATTGCTAACTATAGTGGACAAGTTACTTAATTTCCTTGTCCCTGTTTCCTCATATGTAAAATGAAGTAATACATGGATTTATTGGGAATATTAAATAAGATAATTTGAAACTTTATAAGCTAACTGAAACTTTACCTAGCATATACTAACTGCTCAGGAAGTTTTCTCTTTTTTGTTGATAATGTTGCCGATGTTGATAATTATGATGACGAAGCAAAGGAGAACTTAAAAGGACACGGGGGTGCCTTATAGAATTCAAAGACAGAAATGCCTCCAGATTTTAATATGGGACTAGATCAGAAAGCCATCAGGGAAAGCAGAAAGCCGTCAGGGACCCAGTCATCATCTTCTGTTTCTGTTTCTCTTAGGAGAACTGCAACATGTTTCTGTTTTCCAACAGAGCAGTCTTTCCTGTTTCTCTGTTCTCACAGTGGAATATGTTCGCCCTCAGCTCCTGAGTTCATATGGAACAATTCCAACTACCAGAAGACAAGTATGGCAGCCTCTTAGTCATAATTTCAGACTTTCAGGAAGGAAATCTACCTTGTCCAGGTTCAGTCACGTGTCTACTTCTGGTCCACTCAGCTGGGCCTGAGGACCGGGTCATGCAGTACAATTGGGGCTGCCCATCTTCTAGATGGAGGTCAGTTCTTACAGAAAGGAATGACTCTTAAGCTCAAAAGACACTCAAGCTCTTTCCCTTCAGCGTGCCACTGAAGATTCTGGTGTCACCATGGGCCGCCGCCCCACTGGTGTTACCATTATTGTAAGAACAACCCGAAGCCTCTCTTCCGGCGAGGTGTTCCTGATGCCAAGATTCTCATCTTTGACCTGGGGCAGAAGAGGGCAAAAGTGGTTGAGTTTCCACTCTGTGGCCACATGGTATCAGATGAATGGAGCCCTGGAGGCTGCCCGAATTTGTGCCAATAAGTACATGATAAAAAGTTGTGGCAAAGATGGCTTTCACATCTGAGTGTGGCTCCACCCCTTCCACGTTATGCACATCAACAAGACGTTGTCCTGTGCTGGGCTGACAGGCTCCAAACAGGTATATGAGGTACCTCTGAAAAGCCCCAGGGCACTGTGGCCAGGGTTCACACTGGTCAAGTCATCATGTCAATCAGCACCAAGCTGCAGAACAAGGAGTATGCGATTGAGGCCCTGCGCAGGGCCAAGGCCGAGTTCCCTGGCCACCAGAAGATCCACATCTCAAAGAAGTGGGGCATTATTACCAAGTTCAATGTGGATGAATGCAAAGACATGGTGGCTGAGAAACAGCTCATTCCAGATGACTGCAGGGTCAAGTACATCCCCAATCATGGCCCTCTGGACAAGTGGTGGGCCCTGAACTCATGAGGGCTTCCACTATGCTGCCCCTCCTAATGCCCAACAATAAATCCTACTTTCAGTCCACCTGAAAAAAAAAAAAAAAAAAAAAGACACCTCAAACTGACTAGGTATCTACTACAGCAGTGGTCCCCAACCTTTTTGGCACCAGGGACTGGTTTTGTGGAAGACAGTTTTTCCACAGACCAGTGCAGTGCGGGGACGGTGGGGAGGGGGATGGTTTCAGGATGAAACTGTTCCACCTCAGATCATCAGGCATTAGTTAGGTTCTCATAAGGAAAGCACAATCTGGATCCCTTCCATGAGCAGTTCACAATAGGGCTCACTCTCCTAGAATCCAGTGCCACAGCTGACCTGACAGGAGATGGAGCTCCCGTGGTAATGTTCACTCACCCAGGGGTTGAGGACTCCTGTACTAGAGCACTCTAGCCTTCTGACCTGAGGAACATGATTTTTAAGACAATGTTATTCATTCAGGAATTCCAATGTCTGGTAAATGACCACTGAGGTCTCAGGATCTGAGTGAGAAAATGAGTATATTCTGTACTTCAGGCTCTATTGAGGATAATGTTAAGGAAAATTCCATTCCAAATTTGTCTCTGAAATAGATCTTTGTGGTCCAAGAGTGAAGATAAGTTAGGCATATGTAGCAGAATATCTTTTTGATATAGTAACCAATGTAAATTTTCCCAAGAATTGCCTGTGATCCTATGACGCTATCCTTTTTGGGCAATAGATCATGAAAGATCTGGTGCCCCAAGGAAGACTGACAGAGCAGAAGCAAAAACAAAAGGGTCAAGGCAGATTTGTGGCTTTAGCTGTTTTTCAAAGTGATATGGGATAATATCTAATCGAGAAAGACAATAAAGATTAGAGTAGCAATTATCACACTAGAGAATAGAAAACCAAAGTTGATTCCTTGAAAAGATCAATGAAATTGTCAAATCTTTATCTAGACTTACCAAGAAAAAAAGAGAGAAGACTTAAATTACTAAAATCAGGAATAAGAGAGGAGACATCATTACTGACCTTATAGAAATAAAAAGAATCACAAGAGAATACAGCAAACAATTGTGTACCAACAAATTAGATAACTTAAATAAAGTGGACAATTCTTACTGAAATAGACTCAAGAAAAAAGAAAATCTGAATACATCTATAACAAGTGAAGAGATTAAATTAGTGAAAAACTACTCGGCAAGAAAAGCCAACACTGAGATAGCTTCACTGGTGAATTCTGCCAATAATGAAGCCTTAGACGTGAAAATACTTCCTGGGACCACTTATTTATTCATTTTCTAACAAATATTCGAGAACCTACTGTATGCTAGGGACTCAGAGTACAACAATAGACAAGACAAAGTCCCTGCTGCCCAAGGGCTTGATTTGTCATGAGAAGAGTTTTAATCAAGGCACAGTTTGTGAGCTGCAAGGGAAACTATTGTGAACTCACGGAGTCTGCATAGGACTTTATGGAATGCTGGGTTTGTGTGCAAACAACTGTTTATCTGACTGCAGTCACCTCCATCCATGCTTCCATTTCCTCTCTCCTCTCCCCTATCCTTCTGCTCCCACCTTTTTCTCCCTCTGTTGAAGCAGCCAGCCCTGCTATTCAGAAGTGAGTACACATGTCTTCTTTGCTGTTAACCACTCTGCAGTTGCTAGACAATTTCACCTGTAGACACAGGAGTGGAAGGTCTTTCCTACGTCTGTTCTCAAAGTGTGGATCGTCAGACCTCGAAAGAGGATAGGAAGTCATTTTCTCCCTTATCAACCCATCCCAATCTCTCCCTGGCATCTTGTGCTCCAGATGTTGAGGACAGCATTCCAAAATGCTGCTGGAGATGGGCTCTCTCCTACCTGTCACCAAGCCGTGCAGTGGGAACCAAGCTCCCACAGCCTCTAATGTAGAGGAACCTTAAACAACATTCATCTGAAAATCTGGTGAGGGTTAATACAGGAACGTCCCCTGTATTATTTTTTGCTTTTCTTTTTTTCTTTTTCTTTTCTTTTTTTTTTTTTTTTTTTTTTTTTTGAGACAGAGTTTCACTCTTGTTGCCCAGGCTGGAATACAATGGCACAGTCTCGGCTCAGTGCAACCTCCACCTCCCAGGTACAAGCGATTCTCCTGCCTCAGCCTCCCAAGCAGCTAGAATTACAGGTGCCCACCACCGTGCCTGGCTAATTTTTGTATTTTTAGTAGAGACAGGGTTTCACCATGTTGGCCAAGCTGGTCTCGAACTCCTGACCTCAGGTGATCTGCCCACCTCAGCCTCCCAAAGTGCTGGGATTACAGGCATGAGCCGCCGCGCCCAACCGGGTCTGAATATTTTCTATAAGAAACGCTAGCACCCCTCTCAAAGGCCCTATAACCTTTTTTTCATCCTTCACAACTTTCTTCCTTAGCCACCTGAGGTTTGTCTGGGTTCACAGTCAGCAGCACTACACAAGCTCGGCTGGAATGCCTGGCTCTGGGGATTGACAGTGTGGCTCACCTGGCTGCAGGGCTGGCTTCCTGGGCATGCGACCTGTACACCTGGGCACAGGGCTCCACTCAGGCCCCACACTTGGTTTCATGCTCTGCTGTCACCATCTTGAAATTCTCAACTTTTTAAATAAGGAGGCCACATTTTTATCTTGCACTGGACCCTGCGAATTATGTATCCAGTCCCACAGGGTTGCATTGTGGACCTTTAGGGGGACTTCTCTGTCGTGTTTCTGAGTCTGGTTAGAGTGGTGATTAATCACCTGGCTCTGGGGCGGACAGCTGGCATTTGAATCCTGGCTCCTTTACTTACTAGACCTGTGATCTTGAAAGTTCCTCAGCCTCTTGATTTCTTTATCAGTAAAGTGGGATAATAATAGCATGTATCTCATAGGCTCGCTGAGAGGATAAAATATGTTAATACATATGACACACTCAGAATGGTGCCTGGAACATAGTAAAAAGCTGTGCAATGTTGGATGTTTTTGTTGCGCGGCTATTCCAAGGTCACATTGCTCTGTATCTTTCAGCAGTGTATCTCGCACTTGGTGGTGAATCTGCCTGTTGGATTTAATTAGCTCTGTAATAGTCTCTGTTCATGAAAAGACTGCAGCAGAGTGCGCAAAGTGGGTGTGGAAGGGAGACCCAAGCTCTGCTTTTGCTCCACCATGGAGCAGAATTCCATGTTAGCTCTCCCTTTTCCTGACCCCACAGACATCCCATCTACTTAAAGCCATGTTTCCCAAAGTGTGGGCCACGTACCCCTGGACAGGATGATTTTAGGTACCACATAGACCCAGCATTAAACAACATTCCATCTCATAGACAGTTATACATTTCTTATATCCTTTCCATCCAGTGATTATATATAGAAAAATGTTTCCACTCAGTGTTAATACTTTTTTTTTGGAGACAGAGTTTTGCTCTTGTTGCCCAGGCTGGAGTGCAATGGCTCGATCTCAGCTCACTGCAACCTCTACCCCTTAGGTTCAAGTGATCCTCCTGCCTCAGCCTCCCGAGTAGCTGGGATTACAGGCGCCTGCCACCATGCCCGGCTAATGTTTTGTATTTTTAGTAGAGACAGGGTTTCACCATGTTGGCCAGGCTTGTCTTGAACTCCAGACCTCAGGTGATCCACCTGCCTCGGCCTCCCAAAGTGCTGGGATTACAGGCATGAGCCACCACGCCTGGCCAGTGTTGATAAATTTTTAACATCTCTCACATACTTGCAAATTTTCCCTTTTTAGTAAAGAAAAAATTTTGCCTCCTGAACATGAAAGGGGGAAAAAAAAAAAAAGGGAAAAACTGGCCCGTGACTTTGAGCCTGCATCAGACCACAGTATCTAGTTGGAATGTTAAACATTATAATGTTCTCATTATATTTCTTTCTAGGATTAATTTATGAGTAGAGAAACTGGTTTTTCCATGTAAGGTAGTAATCCAAAGTTTCTAACTAGGGGCAAAATAACATGTGAGAAAGTCTAACAGTGTTTAAAAATAAGAAAATATTCGCAAAGAAACCCAGGGCTATGGCCAAAAGCAGAATGGAAGTGTGAGGCCACTGCAAAACAGACTGAGTCAGTTTAACACCAGTTAGCATCAACATCACAAAACATGATTTGTTGTTATTGTTGTTGTTTTTGAGACGGAGTCTCACTCTGTCTCTTAGGCTGGAGTACAGTGGCATGATCTCAGCTCACTGCAACCTCTGCTTCCTGGGTTGAAGCAATTCTTGTGCCTCGGCCTCCTGAGTAGCTGGAATTACAGGAGTGTGCCACCACACTGACTAATTTACAGCTAATTTTTTTTTTTTTTTTTGTATTTTTAGTAGAGATGGGATTTCATCATATTGGTCAGGCTGGTCTTCAACTCCTGACCTCAAGTGATCCACCCAGCTTGGCCTCCCAAAGTGCTGGGATTACAGGTGTGAACCACCGTGCCCAGCCCACAATATGATTTTCATCACAGAAATGTAATACACATTTGGAAATGAAGCAACGAGCAGTGGGGAAAACTAAGGAAGAAGTATGTGCTAAGCAGTGTCTCCCAGGATGGCAAATGGAAGTGCAGCGTAATACAGCTCAGGGTAAGACTGTCTCCAGGGAGGAACCTGCATGGAGTAAAGAGAGGGAAAAGGAAAGGAGGGTTTTTGGTTTGAGGAAAAATAGAAAATTGAAAGCCTACGTGGTAGGGAACATGTGTATTCTTTAGACATGACTGTGATCATGCAGACAGTTAAACATCTTTGTGAGCCTCACCTGTCCTTTTGGTTGCATTTCCAAGGCCTGGACGAAGGCCGAAGCTCTCAGTGCCCTGGCTGACTTGGCCCAGATGGAGTAATTGCAGCCTGTTGCTTCCATCATTCTCCCAGTCTTTATTGTGGAGAGCAAATCAGCAAGTCAGCAGTTTCCTTTTAAAGCTCATTTATTTATGTTTTTAAAAAAGTGAATTTAAAGAATAAAAGAATCCAGGGGAAACCTGGATTTAGGAAAGTGGTGAGGGTGTGTGCCATATCTGTTAGTTCCCCACCCCCTTCCCATCCACTCTACACCCTTCTCTGTCCTGCTGTATGCCCCAGGCCTGGCCATGTCAATGTGTGATTTGCCCTCTGGATTCTGTTGGGGGTCCTTAATGGGGAGCACTAGCAGGAAAATGGGGGAGGAGGAACAGTGAAGTCAGAGAATCTGCTCCTGCTCCCTCCCTGCGGGGTTGCTGCTGCCTGACTGTGTCCCTGTACTGCAGGTCTGCAGCCCCCGGTGCTTCCCCTCCTCTGGCCTCTTCAAGGGTAGCGTAGTAGCAGCTTCTACTGCCAGTAGCTTCAGGGAACTGCATTATCCCTGTGGTTTCCCCACAAAAGACTATGGCAAATAGTCCTTTTCTTAAATTCTCCCAACACAGATTGAGCGTACCATCTGTTTTTCGCTGGGCTGCGGCTGATACAAGGTTATTTACAAAGATCAAAGTTTGGGAAACAGTAACCCAGAGGAAATCTACCTGTATTCCCCAAGATCTCTCTGATCCTTCAAACCTTCCAAATATCCAGAGGAGGTAATGGTAAGGGTTAGTAAATGGTGCCATCTTCCTCCCCACCCTTCATCCCCTCTCTTGTTCCAAGTACTTCTTTTAGTTGCTATTTTAATACAGATAATGCAATACTGTTTTCTGCAATCCCACAGAGTATAAATCTCAACTTTTTGTAGGTAACAAAATTCCATTCAAGTAAAATAGTTCAATGATTCAGGTACTCCATGAAGTTTTATTTTTAAAAAATCGTTTACTCTGTACATGTTTCTATTGAATCCTAAGTACAGATATCCAAGGAGCTAAAGCAAGTGCAGTTAAGTATACATGGGAAAGCTAAAATGGGTATGTACATAAGATCAGCAACAGAAACCAAGCTCTGTAAAATGAGTTCTCCGTCCCCTCCAGGGTGGCTCATTATGGAGAAAATAAGAAAGAGCTTTGCCTTTCTCCGTAGCAGTAATGGTCTACAATAAGCTGCACACACACATCCCTCATCAAACCTCCCTCCAAAAAAAAAAAAAAAAAAAAAAAAAAAAAAAATGCAGGGAGATGTGTCCTGCCCAGGTTAAACTATACGCAGGCTATCTTCAGGTCATGAGAAGCAGTCACACTTGCTTGTAAGTTCACCGGTTCAGGTAAGCAGATCACATTTTCTCTGGAAGAGAAGAGAAATAAGAGAGCAGTGGCTGGTGAGGAGACAGGGCTTGGCATTCTGTGCTTTTGAATTTCCGTGATGTCTGATGAAAGAAGTCTGCAGTCACCTACAATTAAGAGCCAGTTCCTGTGGTCTAAGGGCCGGGGGGTGGTAAGGTTAATGACATAAATGCCTTTAGAGGAAGGGAAAGGGGATGTGGATTCTGGATCCACACCCATGAATGTGACCCATGATACGTTTGGAGTGGAGGCCACAGAGGAGAAAATATGCAATGAGAAAACTTTGTTCTAATGAAATCTTACATAGAAACCAAATATGTAGAACAAACACAGTGGAATTTCCCCAACCGACGATGGTCCCACAGGAGGTTCTGGAAAGCTGGGTCTCTGTCATTTCTGCTTCTAAGATGGTAATCACTATGATGAGCTTGAATCTCAACAGGCAGCACATCTAAGGCCAGGACCGATCTTTGATGTATGTGTGCATCTGCGGGGGAAGTGGATACTGGGGCTTACCTGTGATTGACAGGCAAAAGGGCAGTGCAGAACTTCCCAATAATAGTAGTCCGGTCTTTTTTCCAAACGCGGTTGGAAGACTGAAACTTGAATTTCACTTGCTTTATCTGGCACTGTGGGGTGGCATGGGCTATGATTCCTTTCCCGTGAAGTTGCTGCTTAGGTCTGCAAGGAAAGGGGCAAGGGAAAGTAAAGGACTGCAGCCCTTACGGCCTGTACTTTCCCTTTGTCTCCAATCAGGCTCTGCTGATGGCACTGGTTGGCTGTCATGCACCAAGGGGTTAGCTCCTTACCACAGTCCTTTGTGTCACCCTCACCAGCCCCTCTGCCCACACCTCCAGCTTTGAATATGACCGAGAAAGTAGTTGTTGATTTTTTTGAGTGAACAAGTAGACACTGCAACAAAATAGTAGCTCCTGGATTTTCATATCTGGAAAAACTGTTCCTCATTCTTGGATTCCCAGCTGGAGGAGACCTTCACCTTCACATCCAATTACCCAGAAGTAGAAACCCTCTTTTAGGACATTCCTTTTGAAAGAATTCTGTGTAAGGACTTTTCTGTTTTAGGCTAAGTATGAATGTGTGGGTGAGAACAGCAACAAGAAAACAGATCATGAGGCACAGACAGAGCTGGGTGGAACCCAGGTTTTGTCTTCCCAGCTGTGTGGCTTTGGAAAAGTTACCTAACCTGGCAAGGTGGCTGTGGAGTCACTAGCAACTAGGTGTAAGTCCCAGCTTCCCGACATGCTGCTATGAACTTGAACCACAGGGTTTGGTTCATACTGACTTCAGCCTAGGAGGCTCAGAGTGAAAACAGTATCCAGTTCTGTCTTAACCCACCCTCTTGGCTTTGCCCCTCAGATTCCCTATCTGTTTAAAGATTCAGGCACCACTTTGGACTGAGACAAAGATGAGGGAGGAGTATGAAGTGATCAACCTAGCAGGGTGCTTCCAAAAGGGCTCTGGTACCCCCTAGGTACTAGGTACTGGAGACAAAAGCAAAAAATCGTGAGATTCAGTGAGGACAGTCTTCATGCTGAGTGCAAGGCACAGCCCAGCCAGCAGAGCCTGAGGGTGGTGAGCAGGGGATCAGGGAGAGCGCCCAGCAGGCTGCACCACCCAGCTAGGGAAGGAATTCGATTTGTGGGGCCCTTTGTGATCCTCCCTGGCCTCTGAGTGGGACTCTGAGAAAGAGGAAAGAAGGAGGGCGCTGCGTTCCTCTCGGCGGGGGCTGGGGGGTGTGGGGAGCCACCCTTGCCAACTCGGTTTCCTGTTCCTTTCTGGCCTTCACAGAGTGATGACAAGGCTTCTTTGTGTTCTTTTTGGTCCAGGGTTAGTCATATATCTTGTTTTTTCCTTCTAAGGGAAGATCATTATAATTTTGTTTAAAAACCAGCCCCTCTTTTTTTAAATTCACAAGTCTTTGGAAATACCTCAGAGGAAAAAATAAGATTGTTTCCTTTAAGAAACAGCTTAGATTGAAGAGTTTGTAAAATTCAAGGAATATGAAAAATCTTTTAAGTGAGTGATTTGGGGAGTTGGCCCAGGTTAATTCTCCAATTAGAATGAAATCTTAGAGTTGCGTACAGCTATAGAAATTTGGAGAAAGACCACAGTAACCTTCTCCCCATTTTTCCCCCAGTTTCTGATCTGCAAGAAGTGAATCATGTTCTGGTGCCTTCTTCAAAAGAGTTATGTGAACCTGCTCAGGGAGGAAGAAGTGCTAATCTGTGGATGTTGACTGGAATTCCTCGGGGAGTTTTAAAGTGTAGCTGTGGAGCCTGTGCCCAGAGACCCTGATGTGATTGTTCTGGGGTGGGGGCTTGGCATCAATATTTTTTAAAGCTCTCCAGGTGATTCTAATGTGCAGCCAGAGGTTTGGGTCATTTTCATGATTCCTGCCAGTGTTGTCAGACCTACCAATGGGCTAGAAGATGATGAAAACACCCTTCTAGCAGTAGCACAACCTTGAGCGGGTCTAATGAAAGGTATTTGGCTTACTGATACATAGCCACAGTCTGCAAGGCCCTGTGGGCACCTGCAGGCCTGTGTTGGAATCCTGATGGCTGTATGTAGCTGTGTGACCTTGGGTGAGCCAGAAGGAACACCAGCTAGTGGCCAGGGATTTGGGAGCGAAGAAGTGCGCTCCTTCCAGCAGAAACTTGTAGTGCCTCTTAGCAGAGTTCACGTCCAACATCCCAGCCTGAGAAACATCTCCAAACTCACATCTGATCTCATCACTGTCCTGTTTAAAACTCCCAGTGGCTCTCCAAACTACTCTCAGGATAAAAACCTGTCCTTCAAGGCCTGGCAGAGTCTGGCCCTGACTTGCCTCTCCAGCCCCACACCATCCCCATAACCCGAAATCTGTGCTCCATACACACCAGAGGTGTCACATTCTCCCTAAGCCTGGCCTGGGTAGCTCCTGGAAAGCCTTGAAATCTCTGCTCATCATTTCCTTAGACTTGATCGGGCTCCGTCTTCCATGCTGTCACTCTCAGGGCATTGCTGACACATTTAAGTGTGTATGCACCGGTCATTTCCCTGTTTGCTCTGGGTTGATCTGTTCCCCTGCAGGTTCCCCCACCAGCAGATTCCAGTGAGGTCTAACCCAGTGGAGGCATGCTCAGGTGGGTGGCTGCTTTGGGCAGGGATTCCAGAGGGGCTGCACTTCCCATGGGTTCAGCTCCTGCCAAGCAGCCTTCCCTGTGAACCCAGCTTTGCCAGTGCCACTCCTGCTTTGTCTCTCTAGCTTAGGGTGGTAGTGGCTCCTGTTGTGAGTAATCTCTGCATTGTGTCCCCATCTCTCAGTTTTTCAGCTCATCCAACATACTTGTAATGAGTTCGCCGTGCTAAATTCCTTCTCTTGGACCTCCTCTGTTTTCCTGACCAGACTCTGACTGAGACAGGGACATTATCTGACAGTCTGTCTCCCGCTGGCTTGTGAACAACGAACCAGTTGCTTTTTAAAGAAGTATGCACCATGACTGCTGCCTTCCTACCCCCTGCAGGCTGTGGCTCCCTACAGTTGGGGTTCTTTACCCTCTTACTTCAAGCGTAGTTCCACCAGCCCCCAAACCCAAGTCTGCCCCAACAAAGGAAGGGAATGATTAGCCCCAGTTCCAGGAATCACCCATCAAACCCTCCTGGCCGCCAGTCTGGCCCTCAGCTTGAACTCCTTTGCTGACTGACCCTGTGCCTCAGATTCCATTCTGATAACTAACCTAGAACTGCTCTCCTTTCCCAGGAGTGGGTGCTCTCCAGGCTCTGGCTAGCCCTCCCTGGGCTGGTGACTGAGGCCCTCCTCCCTACTGACATCCCTGATACCCACACTGCCTGGATTCTAGAGTACTGTTTCCTCTCAGGGACCTGATTCCTAGGTCCTCTCCACCATGTTGGCATGGCATGTTGCGACATGCCGTCCCTGCTGCCTGCCTGCCCTGCCTGCTCTCATCTGAATCTGTTATACTTGGACCCACTACTGAGCAGCTCTCCAGCCTGTGTCTGTGGCTGGATCTAGAGTAGGTGCTGCCCCCAGCCGAGCTGGCTGGGCCCCGGAATTAGCAATCACGCAGTACCTGACCTGGGTTGTCCATGTGTGTAAAATGAAAAAGTAACCAGCTCCTAAGGGAAGGGGTCAACCAGGTGGGACACTTACGTACATGGTGATCTTAGATGAGAAGGTGACGTTACTGCTAAGGAAAGTAACCTCGATGTTGGTGTCCTTTTTTCTCAGTTGCTTCAAGTGAAACTCCACAAGGCTGTGATGCACTAGGAAACCAAAGCACAACAGAGACTGGGTCAGAGGGCAGAAGGTGCAATGAGCAAAAACCCCAGAGAGCAGCAGTGTGGTTGGGAATCTTGGCTCTATCTCTTAGTAGTTGTGTGCCCAGGAGGAGATTACCTATAATCTCAGATCCTCAGTTTCCTCAAGTGTAAATTGAGGATAATAAAAATAGACACTTGGCCGGGCGCAGTGGCTCATGCCTGTACTCCCAGCACTTTGGGAGGCTCAGGCGGGCAGATCACCTGAGGTCAAGAGTTCGAGACTAGCCTGGCCAACATGGTGAAACCCTGTCTCTACTAAAAATACAAAAAAATTAGCCGGTCATGGTGGCGGATGCCTATAATCCCAGCTACTCAGGAGGCTAGGCAGAAGAATTGCTTGAACCCAAGAGGCAGAGGTTGCAGTGAGCTGAGATCGTACCACTGCTCTCTAGCCTGGGTGACAGAGTAAGACTCTGTCTCTAAATAAATAAATAAATAAATAAATAAATAAATAAATAAGAAAAGAAAGATTACAGTTTCCCTAACAAACTGTCCTTTTTTTATTAAGGGGTAGGTGCACCTGGTGGCATTTTGCAATTGCTTTAGTCTCAGGGAATTTTCCCAGGCTCCTTTGGTGATGGAGACATAGCTAGAGATGCAATCCTTCGTCTTTACTGTACCTGTACTTTTTCATTTGCCATATTTTATGGGCTAACATTGGGGAGGGGAACATAAACTGGATGCAGGTGAACTCAGCACTAAGTTGGAGGAGTGCTATGGCCCATCGGGGTTCCCTGGGGTTAGTAACAGGGCTCACCAAAAGGTGCCAAGATGCCAAGAATCCACAAGAAGAAAAGAGCCTTGAATGATTCCCCTCCACAGAGGAGGACATCTGACACCACACCCCATCTGTTTCTCCTTCTCAGCTGTTACTGTGGGATATCAATTGTTATGGGGACAGGCAAGGGCTGAACTGGAATGGATGATATTTGCAATGTGGAAAAAATAACTAACTTACACAAGCTTTAGGAATTTAACTCTCAGGGCTGAGTTTGCTATATTATATTATTAATACTTCTTCCTTTGCTAACTGGTATCATTGATTAAGAAAGTTTTCTAAGATTCTGTTTCTTCTTCTTCTTCTTCTTCTTTTCTTTTTTTTTTTTTCTTAAAGAAACAGGTTCTTGCTCTGTTGCCCAGGCTGGAATGCAGTGGCATAACCAGCTCACTGCGGCCTCCAACTCCTGGGCTCAAGCAATCTTCCCACCTCAGCCTCTGTAGTAGCAAGGACTACAGGTGAGCACCATCATGCCTGGCTAATTGTAAACAATTTTAGTAGAGATTGGGTCTCATTATGTTACTCAGGCTGGTCTCAAACTCCTGTCCTCAAGCGACCCTCCCACCTCTGCCTCCCAAAGTGCTGGGATTACAGATGCGAGCCACTGTGCCTGGCCTGCTTCTTTCTTCACTAAATTACCCTGGAGGCCCCAAGGGAGCCAGGCCTAATGTTGGGTGGGTGGGAATTAGTGGAACAAAATGTGCACAGGAACATGTCTCATGTCATACAACACAGAGTCCTGGGTGGGGGGTCAGGAGGCCTGGATCCAAGTCCCAACCCTGCTGCTTACAAGCCATGCTGCCTTGCCTAAGACACTAAGCCTCTCCATGCTTCAGTTCCCTCATCTGCTGCAATAGCCCCCAACTTATCACACAGGACATGGTAAGGATGGGGCGAAGTAACGGAGACAAGGTACACTATGTGAAAAACTGTTCTATGAGGGAATATATTGTTTAAAAATTGTTTGTTAGAAGATCCTCTGCCCATGCTGGTGCGTGCCTGGCACAGGTCAACATTGCTGAAGTCAAAGCAGGCCAAGGGTGCTAGGCATGGGAGCCCAGTGCCATGATGGCCTAAGAGTAGCTGGAGAGCTGCTTCTCCCTACACTCCTGAACATACCCATATCTGTCCAGGGAGAGCAGGGAGGATCCAGCTTCCATCCCTAGAAGTGACAGCTCAGGGCAGAGCATGCAGGCAGGCATGCCTGTTTCTGTACCCCTCTGTGGTTTTGGAACCAACAGGGCTATGCTTCTGGAGGCATGGAGAGGTGGTCTCACAACAAATATGAAACAGTCAGAAAAAGTATGGCTCTGTGAACCCCCTCAGCAGGGACCTTAACATGCTTTTAACCTCCAGGCGTTCCCCAAACTTTCCTGCCAGGTGTATTCTTAGCTGCACAGACACAGAGGCGCCAGCTCAGGTTGCTGTGAATCTGCCCAGCAGCTGGAATTAAAAGCCAGGACATCTGGTCCTGGCAGCACCGCGTCCACACCAGACAAAACACCCTCCCGCATGCCAACTCTGATGGGGTGGCGCTGACAGAAGGGGAGCTGAGACATACGGCCTGCAGACAGCAGGTTTTCAGAAGATGGAACCATGGTGGTGGCGAGGAAGGAGTTTAGATTTTAGAGTCAGAAGACCTGGAATTGAGTTCTGACCTTTTCACCCAGCTGTGGAGCCTTAGGCATGCCACTTGGTCTCTCAGAGCTTCCCTTTCCCTACGTCTCCCAGTTGGGTTGTCAAATGAGCTGATAAGGATGTGAAAAGCCACAGTTGACCCTGTAGTCCACTTTGTTCCTAAGAGGTAGCCATAAATTTTCTCTGGCATGAAGGTAGAAACACCCTAACTATTCCTCTCCCAAATTCTCCGATTGACTAAGGGAAGGAAATTATTACTGATTTGGTTCCAGTCCCTGTGCTAGTGACCTCCTGTGTCCATTTTATTTTATACTCACAATTGATTCTTTAAAGTAGGTACTGTTATGGTTCCCGTTTTCACATAAGGATATAGAGTTCGGAGAGTTTAAATAACCTGCTCCTGATCACACAGCTGGTAAGTAGAGAAGCTGAGATTCCAATCCAGGTCTAGGTGAGCACAGAGTCTGAGCTCTGGGCTCCATATCACATGGTACCAGGCCTTCTAGTACCAGGAAGATATTGTCACAAAGATCCCTCCACTGACCCCACACAAGCTGACCAGAAAATCAGTTAAAATTGGGTGGCATACAGTTTATCATCCAAACCAGCATGCTTTATCCTGTACACAGGATAAAGCAGACAGGATCCCAGGATAACCAGCATAAACCAGGAAATATAGTCACCCTAGTTAAGATGCACATAGCTTAGAGAAGGATGATGGTTCAGCTTGTAATGTATTTCATGGATTCTGGACACACTTTTCTTTCACATTTAACATTGTTACAACCATTAGCATCCTAGCTTCAAAGAAATGCCATGGTTAGGAGTAATGGTGGGAAGCCGGAATGCATCTGTGAAGGGGAAGGAGAGCAGAGGGAAAGGTTCAGTATTTCCCAGGGACCCCCACCTTGGAGGCTGCCAGGGTGAGAACCACATAGGGTGGGCGCCAAGAAGTGGGAAATGAGAGAGCAGAAAGGAGATGGCCAGAGGACACTCCTAAACACCACTCTAGAGAAGACCCACTGGAGGGTAAATTTGGAGGGTCGGAGGAAATAGGACCAGCAGATAGACGGTAAGAAGCCCCAAGTCCTCATCTGAAGAGCAATCGGTTGGACTCACTCTGAAAGTTTTGGTTCAGACCAGGGGCTGTTGCCCCACCTGCGGTGTTGCCTTTGCCCTTATCATTCACTCCCACCCAGACTACCACACTGGGCTGGGCACAGCCCAAGCCGAAGCCCTGGACTCTTCCGGTGGCGCCCTGGCAGAGCTGAGCTCATGCATTTCCCCCTACTCACTGCAGTATGGAGCATTGGAAGTAGTCAGGAGGTAGACTTTCACTTCCTTGGGAAGTGGCTCTATCTTGACACCGCCTTGTTCCACCAGGCCTGAAAATAAAGAAGCAAAGACAGCAGAATCCTGAGAAGGCTATCTTAGGGTCCCACAGCACCCAGCCACATGTTTATTAATTCACGCACCCATTTATTCCACAGACATCTACACTCCACACGCACTATGAGAGCGCAGAAAGGAGAATGCAGAAAGGAGACAGCCAGAGGACACTCCTAAACACCACTTTAGAGAGAAAACCCACTGGAGGGTAAATTTGGAGGGTAGGAGGAAATAGGACCAGTAGATAGATGGTAAGAAGCCCCAAGTCCTCATGCTATATTCTGAGGTGAGTCCTGGGATCCCAGCAACTCGGTCCAGCGGGCAGTAAACACACACATAAATGGCACTATGCTTTTTAGATCATCTGACTCATTCTTGGCAGGTAATTATAAGAAATCTGAAACTGCATCTCTAACTTGCAAACCAATCTCCTCTAGCAGTTGTTTTCATGACACTTACATCCCGGGCAGTGGGAGCACGGTGAAGCACGAAGTGTTTGACCTGAAGACTAGTGGATGACAGGTGGGGAGAGCGCATTCTGGGAAGAGAGTATGGTTAGGACCAAGGCACACAGGTGAGGAAGCCTGATGTACACTTGGAAGTACAAGTAGTTAGCACCATCCGGTGTTCAGTGCAAGGGAAAGTGTAGTGAGAGATGAGGCTGGGCAGACAGTGTGAAGTGGCTGTTATGTCTGTGGGTCCATGGCATGTAGGGGAAACTGACATATGCACAATGAGTAGGAAATAATGTTGACTTGTTCTATCATGGGAAGCTACCCTACTTTACTATTTTGTCAAGCTGGTACCCACTTCACTCATATAAGCAGTAGCAAGCTGCTACAGTTGAGTGGCAGCCAGGGGTAGCGGGAAATAAGAGAGTGTGGGAAGGAGAGAAACCGTTTCCACTGCCCAGGAGTTTTTCCTGGAGCTCTTCATCCTGGAATAACCACAAGATATTCATAGCAATGGTCTACACAAGTGAGTTAGAGGCCAGATCCTGCAGCCTTCCTGGCATCCTTTCCCCAGACTGGCCTGGATCATCCAAGAAGGTACCCAAGCCGCCTAGCAACTAGGCATCCCCCCAGCTGCCATGAGGCCACCAGAATCTCAGACCTCTAATGTGGGTCTTGTGTTCCACTCTTAGGGATTCCCCACCACACAGAGAATTAGGGTCTATGAAGAACTGGAGAATGGTAAGAAGTGAGAAAGATCTATAAGCAGCATCTGGTCCGAGAGTGGGGGGACCTGTATGTGGGGAGGGTGTGTGTGGAGCAAGGATGGCCATAGGGAACACTATAAAGGGTGAGGGTTGCGGCACGAGAACCAACCATCCATCTCCAAGTAAGAACAGGCTGAGCACCTCATTGCTTAATTTTCTTTTCCCCAATTGGATAGAATTCTTGACCACAGGAGATCAGGACATTAAGAGGGGACAAGTAGTAGGGCTTGAACTTTCCTCACATTGTCAAAGGAAGTCAAAGGGGAAGCACTTTACCTATCCTTGGGCAGGAAAGCAGAAAAGGGTTAAAACAATCCAGACAGTGTCCGGCAAGGAAGGCCGCGTAGCTGTCACAGGGAAAGGCCATCAGTGGACAGGAATTCTCCAGGGCGCTGATGTAGAGGTGCACGGCCCTCATGTGATCACAGATCAGATAACTATAACCTGAACAGAGAAAAAACACAACCAAAGTTTCAGTCAAGACAAATGGAATTCCCTCTGTGCTGCTCACTGAAACTCTATTGAATTTTATATTCCAGCAAGCTGTAAATAAATGCATGTGAGTCCCCTCAAATCACTTTTTCAAAATATTAGTGTACATGGTTACTACATTCTACTTTTTCATTTTACTTTTCCTGAGATACATAAGCATAATCCATCAAGAAAATTGCTTGATTTGAGATGCATTCTTTTTTTTCTTTTCTTTTCTTTTTTTCTTTTGAGACAGAATCTCACTCTGTTGCCCAGGCTGGAGTGTAATGGCATGATCTCGGCCCACTGCAACCTCTGCCTCCTGGGTTTAAGTAATTTTTCTGCCTCAGTCTCCTGAGTAGCTGGGCTAACAGGTGCACACCATCACACTTCACAAATTTTTGCATTTTTCATAGAAACAGGGTTTTGCCATGTTGGCCAGGCTGGTCTCGAACTCCTGACCTCAGGTGATCCACCTGCCTCAACTTCCCAGAATGCTAAGATTACAGGTGTGAGCCACCATGCCCTGGCCTTGAGATGGATTCTTATATGATCATGTAAACTCTCCTTCATAAAATGGGAATATATAGAGAGTTGATGATGCTGCCCCACTTCTCAAAATGGGTATTTGTGCGTATTTCTACTTTCTTCATCATCACCCATACAACAAATTTTTTACAACCTCATTGTACCCAACCCAGCAGTGAGACTGCTGCATCAACCGCAGTTTATGGTCGATCACTCTCTACAGCCAATGTGCTGAGGTTCACCGGGCCAAATGACTGATATGCTGAATTTGTCAAATATCCCAGTTTACCAAAACTTAGTTTCATTGTTATTTACTATTTAAGTTTGCAGCATTTGACATTGGTTAAATTGGCTGGAACTAAGAAGTATGTGGTGAGCTACAACTCCAGGGTCCTGGGGTCTTCAAACTCTCCCTACACGTTGAGACCTCATTGCTGAGACCTGCAACCAAAGCCAAGCAGAATTTTGACTTTCCTTTCCCCTGTGGTTGGGACACTCTCTATGGTCAAGCTTTTTCAAGCTGCAACAGGGAACTGGGGCAGAGACAACCTAAACCCTTCTCAAATTGTGTTATGGAGAAAAAGTGAAAAGTGGTCAATTGAAATGCCACCAAATCTTCAAAAGCCATTGAAACCAAACTCCTATTTTATCAGAATTGCTGAGAAATTCACAAATTGCAAAAAGAAGCATGTTTTTGGAAAACTAGTAAATTTGGTAAAATCGATGAGTAGTTATTCAATAAGATTGTCAAAGGAATCCTTAAAATGTTAAAAATTTGGTAAGGCAAGACAAGACTAAAAACATAGTAAACAGAACTCAGCATTTTTAATTTTTATATGAAATGCTGATATATTGGCTATATTGGTAAGATATAAGAAAACCAAATAATTATTGATCTTAGCTTTTGACACATTTAGTATGCTAAGAATATATCAATAAATATATTAAAAAGAACATTCCAGAAGGCTATATTTAAAGAGAGGAAATGTACGGTCATTGAGTGTGTTCAAAAAGATCATCTTGAAAACAATTTTAGAGAATTGTTAGAGTTGGTAAATGTGGTGAAATGACTGGGCAGTGAATTGATCCTTCTGCTCACCAGCTTTGGGCAGGATGACTTGCTTCTGCCAAAGCAAGGCTCTGTAGAGGATGCAGTTGGTATGGACTGTGCCACACCCTCCCCTCAAATGCCTGGGCTCTGAAGACGTCCATCCTTGAATACACTCTGAGTAAGGCATTATGGGACATAGCAAAGGACACTTGTCAAGCAGACCCTCTGTGGGCCATTCTGGCTGACTCAACACAACAGCTGTTGGTGAATTCCAATCTCTGGGGTCGCCAAATACCAACTTTTACTGGATTTCTGACCTGCGTAAAAGTAGGTGGGGCAGCCGGGTTGGTCTTGGCCTCCATTGACAAAGTAGTCCACGTGTCCAACGGGAATCCGAATACCGAAATCTGAAAGGAGACAGAACTCCATTAACTTCTTTGCTTCAGGGAGTTGGCTGGCAGCAGACCTCAAACTCTGACCTCAGGAACCCACCCACTCTCTGCCCCGTCACTTCTAAGTGCTGTGAGACTTCACAGAATGAGCCCTCAGACAGATTTTCCTTTCCTTTCCTTTTCTATTCTTTTTTTTTTTTTTTTTTTTGAGACGGAGTTTCACTCTTGTCACCCAGGCTGGAGTGCAGTGGCGCGATCTCTCACTGCAACCTCTGCCTCCTGGATTCAATGATTCTCCTGCCTCAGCCTCCAAGTAGCTGGGATTACAGGCTCATGCCACCACACCTGGCTAATTTTTGTGTGGTTTTTTTGTTTTTTTGTTTTTAAGTAGAGACAGGGTTTCACCAGGTTAGTCAGGCTGGTCTCAAACTCTTGACCTCAGTTGATCCACCCACCTCAGCCTCTCAGTTTTCTAAAGGGATTTTTCATGCTAAAAGGAACCAAAGAGATTCAGTTGGTAAGATGCTCATATTTGCCTAAGAAAATCAAGAAAAATATCCTGTAACACAAGTTTTTGTAACTCAGTAAATGTTATAAACTTGGTAAATTTCCTCATTGAGTAGTATCAGTTTTCTTTTGAGTAATAGTTCAGGTAAACATGTTTGGGGTCACATTTCCACAGTCCCCCCTAAAACATATCTTTGTGCTCTCCTGAGTGGAAATAGGACACGGCTCCAGAGCTGAGGTAAGAGAGCATCTTCTGCCCTCATTCTGTCCCTGTGACCAAGTCCTGGATGCTCTGCTGTGGCAGACTTGAGGCCTCAGACTGGCTCAGGCCCAGCTGCTGAAGACCCCGACTTTCTCCTTCCTATCACCTGTCACTATTGGAAGAAAATGATTGTGTATTATTTGCTTACTGCCATTGACCTGGAGGTTAAGCAATGACCTAGAAGCCACCCTTGAGTCTTGCCTTTCCCTCATACCCCACGTGCAGCCCTTCACGAGTCTAGTCAACTCTACCTCCAAAGCATATTTTGAATCTGTCTACTTGTCTCTGTCTTTAGTGCCACCACCTTTACCCAAGCCACCATCATCTCTCACCCAGACCCCTACTGCAGACACTCTCTAATGGGCATCCGGGCTTCCCTTGGTGACTCCTACAGTCCATGTAGCCTGTAAGCTCCATGTAGGCAGGGACCTCATTCAATGTGTTGATCATTGCTAAATTCTCAGCACCTGCCACGTAGCTTAATAAATAGTGATTGAATAAATATAATTTTTTCTTTTTAAGTCACATAAGGGAGAGGCTCCAACTTTGAAGGGGCCTGAGAGGCCTCGCTTAGATAAATGGGTACCTAATAAGTCACATATTTAGCAAATTTAAGGATAGAAAGGATTCACTTTTTTTTTTTTTTTTTTGAGACGGAATCTCACTCTGTCGGCCAGGCTGGAGTGTAGTGGCATGATCTCTGCTCACTGCAAGGTCCGCCTCCCGGGTTCACGCCATTCTCCTGCCTCAGCCTCCCGAGTAGCTGGGACCACAGGCGCCTGCCACCACACCCGGCTAAATTTTTGAATTTTTTTTTAGTAGAGACGGGGTTTCACCGTGTTAGCCAGGATGGTCTTGGTTTCCTGACCTCGTGATCTGTCCGCCTCAGCCTCCCAAAGTGCTGGGCTTACAGGCGTGAGCCACTGTGCCCAGCCAGGATTCACTTTTTAAATGAACAAGCTTAACTCACCTAATATAGCTAGGATGAGGCCTGTGGGCTTTGGTTTCCTATCTGTGAAATAAAGGTGGGAAGAAGGGTTGGACAATATAACTGCATGTGTTTCTTTCAGAATCGTGAGTCTTAAATGCCAAAAAGAGGCTTCTGACCACAGGAAAAGAGACGTGGACATCTCTCATTTGAGCTGCAAGCTCCTCTGGTCAGGGACAGAAGTTATTTCTCCCTGCACCCACCACACTAAGCACAGACCTCATGGGCATTGGCTGCGGAGCAGAAATGAAGAGGAATGCCCCCACCTTTCCCAACTGGTCAGAAGAACTTAAGTTGGTCATAACGGGTTGAGAGTTGGAGAGTCTTTCCTGTGCCCGTCACTATTGGAAGAGGGATTCTTTTTCTTTTTCTTTTTTTTTGAGACAGACTCTCGCTCTGTCCAGGCTGGAGTGCAGTGGTGCAATCTCGCCTCACTGCAAACTCCACCTCCTGGGTTCATGCCATTCTCCTGCCTCAACCTCCCGAGCAGCTGAGACTACAGGTGCCTGCCACCACGCCTGGCTAATTTTTTGCATTTTTAGTGGAGACAGGGTTTCACCGTGTTAGCCAGGATGGTCTTGATCTTCTGACCTCATGATCCACCCACCTCGGCCTCCCAAAATGCTGGGATTACAGGCGTGAGCCACAGCGCCCTGCCCAGAAGAGGGATTCTTATTCTCCACTGGACTGAAGGGCCAAGCTTGTCATCTGGGGAGGAGGGAAGTTGTGATACGCCTGCCTGCCTGCGGGGGCCCAATCCCTTGGGACCAGGTACACCCATCCTAAAAAATCTTCATGACTTTCCCATAAGTCAGCCAGACAGCAATGCCCTACCCAGTACTGCTTAGCACACTGTTGTTGCTGCATGCGTTTGAATCAGAAAGTGAGACTCATAACCAAGTACTTTCAGTCTGTGAGTGAGAATCCTCCTGCCTATGGTGGCTAAAAATACAACCATTCACCTCAGTGGTCACAGAGACAGAGTCGGAAGAGACTTTCAATAGCATTTTGGTAAACTCCTCACTGTGCAGCAGAATCTCAGAGAGGAGGCAGAGCATCTCTGCCCAGGGTCACACAGCTAGATGCCAGCCTCCTAGGCGCTGCCTTGAGCTCATTCCCTCACCCCAGGAAGGTCACCCCAGCTCACTGTCAGTGTCTGTGTGGATGGCTTCCACGAAGAGGGCATCTCCGGCATCCAAGCGCTCCTCCACACTGGCGCTGGTGTACTCAGGTCCAGCGGGGTCCAGGCCTGTGAGAAGAGACTGATATGAGGGACCACTTTCCTCTCAGCTGCAGGAACATTCATGGACCCACCACACACCCACCACTTCCAGTGCAGATCATAGAGCCTCCTTGAAAAGACCCAAGGGTTGGGAGAATTAGCTGAGGACCATCTTCCTCAGGAAACCCCACTCTCTGTTGTCTCTCTAGAGGTAACCTCTCAATGACTCAGTTTCTCTGGCTCTAAGATGAGCTTGAAGCTGCACGTGGGGGCTAATGCCTGTAATCCCAGCACTCTGCGAGGCCGAGGCGGGCAGATCACGAGGTCAGGAGATTGAGACTATCCTGGCTAACATGGCGAAACCCCGTCTCTACTAAAAATACAAAAAATTAGCCGGGTGTGGTGGCGGGCGCCTGTAGTCCTAGCTACTAGGGAGGCTAAGGTAGGAGAATGGTGTGAACCCGGGAGGCAGAGGTTGCCATGAGCCGAGATCATGCCACTGCACTCCAACCTGGGCAACAGAGCAAGACTCCATCTCAAAAAAAAAAAAAAAAAATGAGCTTGATAACACCAATTATTTGATAGAAGTTAATGTAATGTAAAACTTGTTACTGCCTTCATGTAGTAACAGCAATAGCTACAATTTCTTCGAGCAGTAACTATGGACCAGGCTTTACGCTGGGCAGTTTTACACACTGTAGTCCTCACCATAACACAGTGATTACTGTGAATACTACTATTCCCATGTCTCAGTTTGGATCTCTTCCCTTCTCCTACAAAAAGCAGACCCTGCCACAAGAGTTCAAGGTAGATTTGGGAGAAAGTCTCGGAAAGCATGGTGAGGGAGTGGGAAAGCAGGTCAGGAAATAAAGGAAAATAGTAGTGAGTAGGATATCCCCATGGGCTTTCACCCCACTGGGGTGCCTCTGTGAGATTCTGTAAAACAAGACCCAGAATTGTCCCACTGAAAGGCCAGGAAGCTGAGGGTTTTTGCCATACAACTCCAGTCCCTTATTAACTGAGAGTGGCTCCGGAAGCATAAAGTCCTCCACACTTTTACATGTATATAGCAAAACTGTCTAAAGTTTATTTCCACAGTGGGCCAAGGAGATGTGGGCTGTTACCACTATTTTACAGATGTAGAAACTGCAGCTCAGAAAGAAATAGAAGCGTAAGTGCTTGCCAGAGCAATCAGGCAAAAGAAAGAAATAAAAGACATCTAAATAGGAAAAGAGGAAGTCAAATTGTCTCTCTTCATCAATGATATGATTCTAGAGAACTCTAAAGGTTTGACCAAAAGACTTCTAGACCTGAAAAACAACTCCAGCAAAGTCTCAGTACACAAAATCAATGTACAAAAGTCAGTTGCATTTCTATGCACTAAGAACATTCAAGCTGAGAGCCAAATCAAGAATGCAATCTCATTTACAATAGTCACACACAAAAATAAAGTACTTAGGAGCACACCTAACAAAAAGAGTGAAAGATCTGTACAAGGAGAACTCTAAAACCCTGCTTAAAAAAAAAAAAAAAAAAGGTCACAGGTGACACAAACAAACGGAAAAGTATTCTATGTTTTTGCATAGTATTTGCCAAAGTATTCTGTATTCTATCCAGGGTTGGAAGAATAAATATCATTAAAATATCCATTTTGCCCAAAGCCATCTACAGATTCAATCCCTACCAAATTATCAATGTCATTTTTCACAGAATTATAAAAATCTATTCTAAAATTTATATGGCACAAAAAAAGGGCCCAAATAGCCAAGGCAATCCTGAGCAAAAAGAATAAAGCTGGATGCATCACACTACCCAATTTCAAACTATACTATAAGCCTACAGTGACCAAAACAGTATGGTACTGGTACAAAAATAGATACATAGGCCAATGGAATAGAATAGAGATCACTGAAATAAAGAAGCACACCTATAACCATCAGACATTTGACAAAGTTGACAAAAATTAACACTTTTTTTTAGAGAAAAAGATACCCTATTCAATAAATGGTGTGGGAAAACTGGCTGACCATATGCAGGAGAATGAATCTGGACCCATAGCTCTCACCATATACAAAACTTACTCAAGAAGGATTAAAGACTTAAATGTAAGACCTCAAACTATAAAAATCCTAGAAGAAAATCTGGGAAATACTCTCCTGAATATTAGCCTAGGCAAAGCATTTATGACCAAGTCCTCAAAAGCAAATGAGACAAAAACAAAAATTGGCAAGTGAGACTTAAACTAAAGACCTTCTGCACAGCAAAAGAAACAACCAATGGAGTAAACAGACAACCTACAGAATGGGGTAAAATATTCACAAACTATGCATCTGACAAAGGACTAATATCCAGAATCTATAACGAACTTGAACAAATCAACAAGAAAAAACAACCCCATTAAAATGAGGGTGAAGGACATGAAAAGAGACTTCTTGAAAGAAGACATACAAGTGGCTAACAAACATATGAAAAAATGCTCACCATCACTAATCATCACACCATGATGTACCATCTCACACCAATCAGAATTGCCACTATTAAAAAGTAGAAAATAAATAGATGTTTGCAAGGCTGCAGAGAAAAAGGAATATTTATACACTGTTGGTGGGAATGTAAATAAGTTCAGCCAGTGTGGAAAGCAATCTGAAGATTCCTCAAAGAACTAAAAATAAAATTACCATTTGACCCAGCAATCTTGTTGCTAGATATATACCCAAACAAAAAGAATTTCTTCTACCAAAAGGATACCTGCACTAGTATATTCATTGCAACACTATTCACAATAGCAAAGACCTGGAATCAACCCAGGTGCCCACCAATGGTAGACTGGATAGAGAAACTGTGGTCCACATACCCTGTGGAATTCTACACAACTATAAAAAAGAATGAAATTATGTCCTCTGCAGCAACATGAATGTAACTGGAGGTCATTTTCCTAAGCCAATTAATGCAGAAACAGAAAATCAAATACTGCATGTTCTCACTTATAAGTGGGATCTAAACATTGGGTGCACATGGACACAAAGATGGGAACGATTGGCAATGGGGATTCCAAAAGGAGGAGGAAAAAGCAAGGGGAAAGGGTGGAATAACTACCTATCAAGTACTGATTGCTACTTGGGCAACGAGATCATTAGAAGCCCAAATCTTAGCATCGCATGCTATACCCATGTAATAAACCTGCACACGTAAACCCTGAATCTAAAATAAAGTTTTTAAAATAAGAAATCTAAAAATAAAAAGTGAAAAAAGAAATGCATGGCCTCTCACATTGATATTAGAAATCATGCAATATTAACATACACCATCTTATACCAAAAAAACCACAATAAATAGATTTTAGTGGTAATAGGTGACTTGATTGTAAGAACGAAGGCTCCGTACTCCCCTCTGCTTGCCTTAGAAGAGACATTTTCAGGGAAAGCTTTTCCATCTCTAAAGCCTGGAGGATGGGCAGGGATTAATGTTACCTGTGATCTGTCCCAGCTGGCCTCCGAAGAGCTGTCCCACCATGCCCCCAACGTGGGCCCCCAGGCTAACACCAATGATGTGGATTGAGGATTCTGACACACCCAGCACCTAGAAGAGCAGGGGCAGTCAGTTCCCCGTGGACCACAGAGTCTGCTGGCTTCGCAGTGGCAGGCTTTCCCTGAAAGCTTCAGAAGCCGAGGCCCTGGGCATGACAGACCCACCACACTTACTTTGGAGGGAAAATGGACAGCACTCTCATCATTAATCACTTCTTCTCTTCCTGGGCTTCCCACGCTGACAACCCACTTACTCTCCTTTTGGTGCCCAAAGTATGTGAGTAATGACCACGGCCATTCTCTCTTGAGGGACAACTAAGTGCCAGGCCATCTGCATTCGCTGTCCAATGTGCCATGACACATTTTACAGAGGAGCAGCGGGAAGCTCAGAATGTTCAATAACCTGCCTAAGGTCAGTGCTGTGAGTGGCAAAGTCAAGATTTGAACCCAAGACCACCAAGCTACCCGGTGACTCTGTTTCCACCCTAAGCCTCCTCAGGCAGTGCTTTTGTCTTTCTGACTCTCTCTCCTCATACGCAGCCCAAACTCACCCTAAGCTCTTCTGCACCTACCAGGAGTTTATTGAGGAAAAGGCAGATCTTGAGGCTCAACTTAATCACATTTTTCACAGCTGAGAAGTAGACCCCTGTAGACCCATAAATCCAGTCCACGGCAATCACATTAGCATTCGTTGCACGCAGAAGGGTTCTAATGAATTTATCAATCCAGGAAGGCTTTGTTCCTAAAACACTAGAGAGGGGGCCAAAAAAGGATGGAAAAATTACCCACCAAGTGGATATTCATTGTCATGGAAACCTCTGTTAATCCCAAACCCAGAAAAGAAGTCAAAACTAGAGAAGGGCATATATGAGGAGTTTATTACACAGCACTTGGAGCATAGAGAGGACACAATTCCAAAGTTGCCAGCCCTTCCACCAGCACATATGCAGTCTTTGTGTAAATTATAAAACTTTGCCTTTTGTTCCAGGTAGATGCAGCCTCATGCCAGGGTTCAGAACTCAGGTTGGATTTCAGCCCCATCAGCCTTTTGTCAGGCACCTTTGCACAATGCATAAACCACATAAACTGTATACATTGCATCGCTCCATTTGTGTTATTTGTGGAAAGGAAAAGATAGCTTTGTGCCCTAGAGTTTAGATTTGCAATCTTAATTCTCATTCTAAAATATAGGCTCTTTCTTTGTGGACATTTTCTTTCTTTCTTCTTTCTTTCTTTCTCTTTCTTTCTTTCTTTTCTTTCTTTCTTTCTTTCTTTTCTTTCTTCCTTTCTTTCTTTCTTTCTTCTTTCTTTCTTTCTCTTTTTGTTTCTTCCTTCCTTCCTTCCTTCCTTTCCTTTCCCTTCCTTTCCTTTCTTTTCTTCCTTTCTCTTTCTTTCTTTTTCCTTCCTTCTTTGTTTCTTTCTCTCATTCACCCATTGATTTATTCAACAAACATTTATTGAGTACCAATGGGCCAGGCAGTATGTTAGGTGCTTTCCAAAAAATAAAGACAAATAAGATATCGTCCCTATCCTTCTGGAACTTACAGTATAATGGGAGTTTTCCAGGAAAAGGAAAATAATAGAAAAATGTTTAGAAATCTTTCCCAACAGATTGGGATCAGGAAATAAGTTTTTTGATGGCTCCCAGTATAGAAGCAAAGAGAGCACACTCATGTGGGCAGAGGAGTGCAGACTGGGTGTGTGCCAGAGAATGGGGTTGCGGGATTTAAGAGCAGACAGAGTGCCTCGCCTGATGAGCTCTCCACCTCTATTAGCTATCCCTGGGTTGGAGGTACACACTCAGCCTTGGAAAGTGGTCGAATGTAAGCTTTGCTAGAGGAGAGGCTTTGGCACAAGAGCAAGGAAGCAAGAAGAGAAGCCTAAGGAAACATGTGGCTGAGTCCTTGGAGTCCAGGGATCTGAGAGGCAGAGATAGGCCAGAGATCAGGAAATGGTGGTCCTTTGTACATGGCCTTTGTGTCTACCTTTTCATTGGGTGCCCCCAACTCTACTTGCTCCATGGTGCTGTTACTTTACCATATTCTCTCCCTCTTTCCTCCCATAAACCTTTCTCTATTTCTGGGCCTATTGATGGGCTTTGGAGAAAAGCTGTTCAAAGAAAGGATGGTGATTGGAATTGAGACTCAGTGACTGTATATTACAACAAAATGTGGACTGGAGAGTGTCAGAGAAATTGAAGAAGAGAAGTGCATAACTCCATCACACCCATAACCTCTGGGTATGATGGAAGTGGCACCCATAAATGGAAGTTTCTTAGGTCATAAAACCAGGGAAGAAGTGAAGAAGGGGAAATACAACCCTGGGTAATAAAGGCTCTGTGTATGGAGATTTGTCCAGAGTAACAGACATGTACTGTTTGTGAGTGTGTAGACAAGACTGGCTGGAGAAGTACAATACATGACCAATAAGAATGAACACCATGTGTGCATGTTGACATGAGACCCATCAAAGACAGCAGGACATGAGGGATGGAACATGTGACCTTTGGTAAACTCATTCTGCCTCTTGTTCCCCACTAACTTCTTATGGTATTATGGTTACTTGATCATTCTTAGCTGAAAGGTCCTGTTGGTTAGTTAACTCCCACCTGAATCCATGGATAATTAGTTTGGTTCCCAGAGTGGCATTGAACCCAGAGTTTTGGAGGTCACTGCTTCCTTCTACTAGCTTCCCACAGTTAGGATTCGAAGGGACAAACAGGAGAAACTGGACTTTGAGATCGGTGCCTTCAAAAAGGTTGGCGCTGTGGAAGTCAGCACACTTTGGCTGTGGGGTAGGAGGTGCATCCCCTGGAGGAAAACAAAACAAACAAGAAACATCCAAAGGTGAGGTCATCTGTTCTTAGAAGGAAGAAAGACAACCTTGGAAGGAAGCAAGAAACAGGAGCCTGCAGTCATGGGGTTTATTATACATCACTTAGTGCAATAATCACTCATTTATTACAGCCTGCATCACTTCTGTAATGAAACTCTGTGAATATTTTTCATGCCTAAGGACAAAATAGCAGAGAAGGGATATTGCTCAACTAGATGAGCTTAAAGGCCATGGTGAAATGGCTGTTGTTCTGGGCTGAACTGAGTCTTATCCCCCAAAATTCATATGTTGAAATCTTAACCCCCAATACTTCAGAATGTGACAGTATTTGGAGATAGGGTCTTTACAAAGGTTAAAAGGAGTGCAACAGAGTGGGCCTAAATCAATATGACTATTGTCTTTATATAAAGAGGAAATTTGGACACAGACAGAGGAAAGACAATGTAAAGACACAGGGAGACAGTGGCCATCTACAAGCTAAGGACAGGGGCCTGGAACAGATCCTTTGCTCATTGCCCTGAAGGAACTAACACTGCCAACATCTTGATCTCAGACTTCCGGCCTCCAGAACTGTGAGGCAATACATTTCCATTGTTCAAGCCATCCAGTCCACAGCACTTCATAAGAGCATCCCTAGTAAACTAGTAGAGAAGTCTAAATAGAACCTTGGTCAGCCAAATGAACAGTTGCCCTGGGGACTAGCCTCACTCTAGTCTGAACACTCTGACCCAGAAGGATTTCCAACCGCTTAGCCCCGCCTAATCACTTCTTGTCCTTATGAGCAGTCAAGAGCCCTGCCATAGCCTTCCAGTGCCCAGCCCATGGCCTAGAGAGATGGTAGAGAAGAGCCTTAACAAGCCCCACCTACTTCACAGCACCTTACAATAGATACCTTTACAATGGAAATTCTCTGGCCAAGATAACTGCAGGCCTTTAAAAAACACTGAACAGAAAAGGCAACGTGAAACTCCTGCTTCCCAGGGAGCTGAAAATCTGGCCCATTTTCAGTACCTAGCATCCCACCCTAATCCCCACTTTTGTGATGCAGAGGTGTGGTCCCTGACTTCCATGCATCCCACAGGGAGACTGGCAAGAGCAGCAGGGTGCACGCTGACCCACAGAACAGCCCCACACAGCATTGCTGCCACCAGACAAAGTGATTCACAGAATCAGAGGTTCAGAGGAGAGGTCCGGATTGCAGACTTTGGTTTGTGTGGGCCCTTTTGTCAAGGAAGATGTGACTTTAGGTTTCTGGAGTGATCATCTGCTATCAGAGGTAACTGGGAGCCCATATACAACTGGGGTGTGGATCTGGGATGCTCTGGGATATGGTGCTATGAGTGTGGAGAATACCTCAAGCCACGAGGCCTTCTGGAGCATCACTGAAGTAGACTAGAGGTTTCCCCATCACTGCTTCTGAGCCCCAGACTTTATCCCCAATCCCCTTGCAGAGCCAGACCAAGCAGGCAGGTTTGGAGGCTCCTGGGAAGAAGCTCACTCTGAGAGTGCAGGCCCTAAGCTCTTCAGCCTGCGGCTTGAACTCCCACAGCACATGAGAGAGCTAGTGCCTGACTCCATCGTTTTATCAGCGATGATAAACTGGGGGATAAACACTCCCCCAGTGTTTGGCTCTTTAAAGAAAAGACGAAAAGACTGTGCTTCAGCATGAGATGTGAACCACATTAATGAGTCAATCTGCTCTGCTGTTCATATAGGGCAGCCTGCATCCAGCAGAGAGTCTGAGTCCTTTTAAATAACCATAATATGTCACAAAGCAGGCCCAAATAATCACCAAAGAATCAATATCATCTAAATAAAATGTAATAAAACTAGAAATCAATAACAAAAATTATTTTAATATACATTTGGAAATGTAAAAACACCCCCTCCCATTTTTTCCAATAAGACAAGCCCATCCCATGTGCCTGTGGTATTTTTACCAGCCCATAAAAAGAGAAGCTCCTGGGCACAATTCCTCATGGACATATATTGCTGAAACTTATTCAAGATTTTTAAAAATTTTTTATATTCCGGTAAAAAAATATATAAATTATCATCTTTACCTTTTTTAAGTGTACAGTTCAGTGGTAATAAATACACATATATTATTTTCTCCCCTTCATTCCCAACTCCTCTCCCCTTCTCAGCCTCTGGGAGCCACAATCTACTACTCTCTATCATCATGAATCCACCTTTTTAGCTCCTGCATATGTGTGAAAACGTGATATTTGTCTTTCTGTTCTTGGTTTATTTCACTTAACATAATGGCCTCCAGTTCCATCCATGTTGCTGCAAGTGACGGGATTTCCTTCTTTTTAAAGGCTGAATAGTATTCCTTTGTGTATATATACCACATCTTCTTTTTATTCATTCATCTGTTGATGGGTTCTTAGGTTGGTTGGTTCTATATCTTGGCTATTGTGAACAGTGCTGAAATAAACATGAGAGTGCAGATATCTCTTTGATATACTGACTTCCTTTCCTTTCTTTTGGATATATACCCAGTAGTGGAATTGCTGGATCATATGGAAGTTCTATCTTTAGTTTTCTGAGGAGCCTCCATCCTATTCTCCATAGTGGCTATACTAATTTACACTCCTACCCACAGAAAAACACCCTTTAACCTTTTAAGGAATGTATGGGTTAAAGAATAATCACAATGAAAACTACAGAATATTAAAAACTAAATGACAATAAAATCAACACATATCAAAACTTGCAAAGAGTGGCTAAAACAGCACTTGGGTTGTTAAAATAATTACTTGGGAAGCCATTAGACTGAGGCAGCTCTAGTGCTTGAGTTCCTATAGAAGCTCACCAAACCTCAACTCATAGTGAACAGCTATGTCCTATGAGGCTTAAGCTTTAGCACTCAGAAGCTGCCAACTAACCTAGGGACCTTAAGGTACTGCTCCACTTTAATCAATCAAATATTTTCTTTGCCTTGCTCCATAGGCACCTTATAAAATTTCTTCCTCACACACCTTTGGTGGAGCCCTGAGCCACTTGCAATGTGAAGCTGCCCAAACCATGAATCACTGTTTGTTTAAATAATCTCTTTAAAATTTTAATGTGTTAAGTTTACCTTTTAATAGGGAAAAATGTATAACCTTACATGCAAATGTTAGGGGGGAAAAGGGAAAGACTTAGATTAGATAAGTTAATATTTTAACTCAGAAAAGAATACCACAGAAATCCCAAATAAAATATAGGGAAAGAAATATAAAGGTAATAGTTGAAATGGAAGAAATAGAAAATAAGGAAATATGAGCAACATTGGTAGCAACTTAGTCATTACAATTTCTCAGGCTTTGCAAAGTTGCCTGGGATGTCTTTGACTCTTTCCTGTCCCTCACTTCCCACATACAGTTGGTAAGTTCTGTTAGCTTGAACATCAGAATGAAATATTCGGAATCTAACCCTTCTCACCACGTTGGTCCAAGCCATCATCATCTCTCACAACCACTGCCATAGCCTGCAACTGTGTTTCTTGCCCTCTCTTTTGGCCCCTTCAGTCTATTTGCAACACAGCAGTCAAGATTTTTCTTTAAGTCAGTCGAGTCACGTTACATCTCTGTGCAAGAGTGTCCAAGCCTTTTCACTCAGATAGAAACCTGAAGTCCTAACAATGGACTGTAAGGCCCTAACTGAGCTAATCCACCCCACTCCAAGAGTCCTTTGCCTTATGCTACAATCACTCACTTTTGCAGCCAGTTGTTCTCCTGGCCCTTCCTCACTCTAGATGGCTTCCTGCCTGAGGGTCATTGCCCGGTCATTCCTTCTGCCTGTAATGCATTTCCCTTATGTATCTACATGGCACTTCCTTCCCCTCCTTCAAGTCTTTGCTTGTCAAGTGCTCTCTTCTCTATTCTCACATCCTATTTCAGTTGTAACCTGCTTGTGTTCCTCACCTCATTTCTTTCAATCTTCCTTACCCTGGTCTATTTGTTAGCAATCATCACCTTCTAATCTACTATGGAATTTGCCAAGTTATTATACTATTGTCTATTGGTGGTCAGTCCACATTAGAATGTACTTTTGAACAAAGCAGGGATTTTTTAAATCCATTTTATTCACTCTACTGCCTAAAGAAGTAACTGTCACACACGAAGGGCCAGTACCCAAAACTAGCTCTTGAAAAAGAATGAGCTAGATGTACTTTTGATAACACAGAATGAGAGAAAAAAGGGAAGGTACAAATAAACAATATCAGGAATAAAAAGGGGATATAAATACAGAATACAGTAGATTTCCTTGAACCATAAAAAAGTTTATATGTACCCCAAAACTGAAAATACTGATATTTTGCTAGAAAATGGATAATTTCCTAGAAAAAATGTAACTTACCAAAATTTAGTCAAGAAAGGAAAAACCGAAAATCAAATGTAAAACTATAGCATAAAGGAATTGAAACACTAGTTTCAAAACTATCCCTCAAAAAAGTCTAAGAAGCCTGAGAGTTTTACAGAGGAATTCTATGAATCCAGCAATCCCTAGCTTACACATGCTGTTCCAGGAACAGAAAATGGGAGACAGGATTCCAGTTCATTCTATGAGAATATCCAACATACCAAAACTGCACAAGGACAGGCGAGAAGGAAAAACTAAAGGCTACTTTCATGTATGAACATAAACAGAAATCTAAGATAAGATGTCAGCAAATCTAAATCCATCCGGGATAACAAGACCACAAAGTATATCATGGCCCAGCAGGGTTTGCTGGGTCAATTCTTTGTAAAGAATTAAAGTTTATTTTAACATTAGAAAAAGTATTAATGCAATTCACATATGAACAAACTAAAGAAGAAAAATCATATGCTCATCTCAATGGATGAGCAGAAAAAAAGAACGCTTGACAAAATTCAACACTCTTTAACATAAGAAAGAATATCTACTAAAAGCCTATAGTAAAGATTAGATTTACTGGGAAACATTAGAAGTATTCCATCTAGAACTGGGAACAGATGAGAAATGTCTGCTACCACTGCTTCTATTAAATATTGTGCTAGAGGTCCTAGTCCTAACCACTGAAACAAGGCAATACAATGGGATAAAAGTTATAAAGTTTGAAAAGGGAGAGAAGAAAATTGCCAGTATTTGAAGCTGATAAAATAGGGAAGCATATTCAGATACTGACTCTACCTAGCACCACTCTAACCAAAGAACAGTGACAGCTGAGTATCTGGCCAGGCTGACCAGAGGTTTACAAACAATAGAAAGGAGGGGTGAAGAATGAAATACTGGCTTGTCTGAGTCTGAAAAGAGCCTATAGTTTTCTGTTCTTGAATCTTTGACACTGAAGAAGTGTTAGAGAAGGGTGAGTAAAGCCTGGTAACAACCATGTTTCCATAATGGGAAGTGACTCTCAGGCATATTTGACAGAGTTCCCTTCACCCTCCTGGGATGCTCGTGGTTCCCATGGGTGGCCTCTGTGATCTGTAAATGCTGGAAATGTGCTCCTCTACGCTGCCACCTGCACCTCTCTCAGCTGTGTTCTGTAGATCGGTATCCCCTATGTGCTTTTGTTTCATAGAAGTGTTATTTTGCTAAAACGGTTTTGATTGTGTGACCTGGACCAAGAACGGATGGGTGCTCTGGCAGTGACAGAGTTGGCACAAAACCATATCAGACACTTTATCAAATGTGGAGATGACAGAGGAGCCATTGGTGCATGTGTCGGAAAGCGGGTGCCCTTCTCCAGGCTCCTCGGGAGGACACTGCAGGAGGGGAGGAGGGCGGAGGCCCCCTCCCAGTAGCTGACTTGAGGGTGGCTCTGCCATGCATGCAGGGTGCAGTATCACCTTCAGGTCCAGGCTGACCTTGGAGAGGCTGGTGTCACAGGCTGCTTCTACTCAGCTGTCTCTGCCGCCAGCTCAGCACTACGGGCCCCTGAACTTCCTGCCACCCCCTTGAGCCCTGGGCTCCCCACAGACAGAGCTGTGCTATCAGATGACCTGTGGATTGAGGCATCAGCAGCCAGGAGTGTCTTTGAAATGGGCCAACCTCTGGAACCCTTCTTTGGCTGAATTGTTTCAGGATGAGTGTCATTTAATCAATCTGCCCTAATGTCAGGAAGTAGAGATGAGGACTGCAGCCCGCTCAATTTCTTTCTTCTCAGTTACCAAGACCTTTGGCTTATTGAATGTGTCCTGTGTGTCAGGGCCTGGGTGAGGCTCTGGGGATTCCAGGATGAAGAAGACGCCAGCCATAACTGTCCTTTGGGAGCTCAAAGTCTAGCGGAGAAGGGGAAAATAAGCCGGAAGCCCCACAGCAAATAGGGATGTAAGATCTGTGACCAGGAAACATAGGTACTGAGAGAACACACAGAAAGGCCATCTACCCCAGATGGAGGAAGACTTGTGCACCCATCTGGAGGAGAGGACGCCTGAGCCGGCCTGGAAGCTCAAGGGCCAGGTTGATCAAGGAGCTCAACAATCTCAAGCTCCATAGTCCAAGGAAAAGCTGGGTGTGACTGGGGTTGCCATGAAAGATTGTGTGGGCACACAGTCAGGAAAGTGAGTGGAGGCTGAACTTCCAAGAGGCCCATGTGGGTCAGCTACTGCCCTTGTGTGACAGCAGGCACCTGGATACCTCCTGAACCTCCTCCCTCCCGATCATTTGAGCTCTTCCTTTCCTTTACCTTGAGCTCTCTGCATCCGGCATCCTCTTTATTTCCACCTACTTCATCTAGGCTGTCTAAAGACAATTATATCCTTTTTCCTTTTCCCTTTGGCATATTTCTATCCCTGCCAGCCACACACACACACACACACACACACACACACACACTTCTATCTCTGCCTATCCATCAACTTACTTACTTTCTGAGATAGCACTGCTAAAAGTAAGAATAAGGAACATTAACTTAATAAATATTGTTGCTGTTTACAGTGGGAAAGGAAGAGAAGCAAATGGGAAATAGAGAATACCTCACTGGGTAAGTGTGAAAAGAAAGACACCAGAGACAAAGGCAAGAGGACAGGGCAAGGGAACACCCAGGTCCTGCTAACATGTTTTCATAAGCCCACTTCCTGCCCAGAGTATCTAGAATGATTCCCACATATGTGGATGGAACCTGATCAGCTTCTGCCCTGACCCTAACCCTGCTACCTGGTTCCGAATTTCTGAGCTTCTCTTATCTGTGTGACAGAGACCCCAGGCTTACCGACAGATGAGCTTCCAAAAGGAGTTTGATGCCAATTTACTATTAGTCCTCCCACTCCTCAACCTTCAAATCAGGACAACTAGCAAATGCCTTTCAGCCCCTAAGGAGGCCTGGGGCTCCTGAGCAGGGACAAAGTGGGCCTGCCAAGCCCACTTCTCAGAATGGGACCCACAGCTCTCCTAGGCGATACCTCCCACCTTCTCTCCAAGGTGGCTCATGACAGCCCTGTTCCCTCCACTTCCATTAGCCTAGACAACAATTTGCTAATAATAAAATCGTAAGGGAATAAGCAACTGCAAAAGTCAGACCCTGTGCACAGATGATCTCATTCAGTCCTTACAGCATTCCTATCTGGTAAGGATCATCTCCAACTACAGGTAAAGAAAGCCACTTCTTCAAGGTCACATAGCTACAAAGAAACAGAGCCAGGATTCCAGTCAGGGTTAGTCTGACCCAGACAGAGCCTACTTCCCATCAGCTCAACCCATTGCCTCCTCTAAGCAGCAATGCAGCAACATTCACTGGACATCTGCAGTATACAGAGCACAGCACTAAGTATGTTAAAAGAGACAGAAACCTCAAATCCTCGCCTTTTAGGAACAAATAATTGAGGTAGGAGAAAGCACATACAGAGCTCAACAGCACCTCTGAGAAACCACCCATGAGTGCAAGGAGAGTATGCAGTCACCTAAGTGGAACTTTGTAGCAGGGAGGGGTGTTGAGCAGAAAAATAATGAATACAAGGGAGATAGGAATACAGAAGCCCCCTTGGAAGACGCAAAGAACAGAAATCAATCCAAAGGTGATGTGAGCAACTCCAGGCAGAAGCAATGACATATTCTAGAGCCAGGGAATGAGAATTAAATGTCCGGCAGAGAAGAAAGAAAAGCAGCCTGCGTTGGGAGCAGAGGGAGGGGATTTTTCTAAGGGTGAGGTCACCACCACAGTGAGAAGAAGTCTCCTGAGAACTTCTGAGAACCCAAGGCAGAGCAGGTTAATTTGCTATATTAGGCAAGTGGGATCAGTGTGTCAGTTCTTTACTGGGGAAAGATAAATGCAAATTGGCATCTGAGGGAAGTTTTCCTAGGGGCATCTGGGGTTAGCAGGGACTAGTTCCCATCACCTAGCTGGGATGATAAACCACTTGAGTTAGGTTGCCAGATTAGAAAGGACATCTAACAATCTCAGTGACAAAATCGTTATTAGTTTGGAAAACCTAAATTTTAAAATTAAATATATCTTAGAATGGTGGATATTTATGGGATGAAAAATGAATATCTTAAAATTAACCAAATTTTATTTTCTTACAGTGGGTGCTGGCTTGTGCAAGGTGAAAGGGGTTTTTTATGTGGGTTTTAGAAAAAATGAGTCGGATAACCAGGGAAAGTTCAGGTTCTGTGACCTGTTTACCATCATTCTGATTATGATAAAAGGGGTTTTTTTCCCCCCTACTCTTTTAAATTCACCTCAGAAGAGGCAAAAGGCTTTTAGGGGAGCTTCCAAAAGTTGGTACTGCATAAGTAGTTGGAGATATATGATCATTGACTGAAATAAGTTCCTCCCAAGGCCTGAGCCCTGGCTTACCTGAACTTCCAACGCTGAGCCACAAAAGTAGGCCCCCCACCCAGAAGCGGCTCTTCCAGGGACCTGGGGGCATTGCTGAGCTGGAAATCTCAGAGCTGGTATGGAGTAATTCCCTAAAGCCAAAGAGATCACATAACCCAGCCTCTCAGAAAACACCCACGTGGATTTCACTAATCATTAACTAGCCTCATGACCTGAAAAGGAAAAATAAATTCTTCCTTATTTATTTAAATGCCAGAGTTTTCGGTTTCTTCTTCTCAATGAAAATAAATACACTTTCTTTTGTGTTAACCAGAGTGCACTGAAACACACTGTCCTTCCTCTTTGAGCCAAACATGATCAAGAAACTATTTCCTGCACCTCTCCCACTTCCCATGATAGGATGTTACTAATAACCAAGGCAGAAGTCCTTCATCTCTGGGTGACCAGAAACCCCTCATCGTGTTGGAATTATCTGTGGACATGTGTGTCTCCCTAGAAGATTCTGAGTGACTTGAGAGCAAAGGCTTTCTCTTTTCATTTTTGAATCCCCAGTGCCTAGCACAGGACTGAAATAATAATATAAGTATCCATTTAACGGACAGAAGGGAAGAAGATAAAGTTTCCCTCTGGAGAGTACTATCATTTTGTAGAATCTTGGGGCTAGAAGTCAAGTCCAACTTTGGAGATGTTCAACTTCCTGAATTCACAAAGAAACTGAATATTAGAAAAGAAAATGACCTATAGAGATCACATTGGTGGAAGTGGCAGAGCCAGGCCTGGAACCAAGGTGGTTCCAGCACCATATGACCTCTCCACCCAAAGGAGTGGCAGAAACCACACAGAACTATTTCTAGGCACGTCAGTGGGGCTGGGGCAGAGGGCGGGGCACTTGTCTGCCGTTCCCTAAATCATAACACATTGCTGTTAGGCAGACAGCCCACCAGCAGGGCCAGGATCATCTTTTCTGAACAATAACTCTCTGAGGTGAGTATTATCAAAGAGTATTAATAACTACTGTATTAAGTAAAAATTACTTAACTGTGATAATTACACAGTTAATAATCACAGATAAGTACGAATTACTTCTCTGTGACAGAAGTTAAGTAATGTGTATTAAGTACAAACATTTGTGTTTTACACAGCTGATAGGGCACAGAGAATTTAAGTCATTTGCCTGAGATCATGCAGAGCTGGGATTTAAAGCAGGATGAGCCAGCCTCAGAATCCATGCTCTGAGCAATGATACTCTACAGCAACAACTCCTGAAGAGGCACTGGGACCATGCCATCATGGCTGAACACAGGATAGGATTATTTTGGAGGGGCTAGCCCTTACTTCCCCTTTGCGCATGATCTCACTGCTCAAGTGTTGCTGCAACCAGGAAGGAGTGTGGCAATAAGTAGGGCACAGCAGAGGTCATTACTGAAAGCAGTCTTGATGTTAGAGATGAAGCTGAGTGTATGAGTTCAGGTCCTCAGAGAAGAAGATGCCAAGATAAGACAAGATATGCAAGAGATTTATCGGACTAACACCTGTAAAGAATAAAAGGTGCTAGAGAAGGCAGGAAGAGCCTTTAGGTTGTGGTGCACATCTGACACCTGTGAAAGAGAACGGGCAGGAAACAGAGGATTACATAGGAAGAATCTCGGGCTGCAGCACAGTTTCTAGAATATTCTGACCAGGCCAATGGGGACTCCTCAGGCCAAAGTCTTTTGTGACAGCAGATCTGTGTTTTGTAGAAATGAGCCTGCATTAGCAGCCACATCCTGCTTAGTCATTAGCTGGGGTCAACCTCAGCACAAAGACAGAGGTAGATTCAGAAGGCAGCAGCTGGAGCCATCAGTCAATCATTTTCCCTACAGCAGGAGACCTGAGGGCTGTTTTCCTGGCCACCCACACCGTGGCCAGAGATAGTTAATCCCGGGCGCCCTTGTGCCTGGCATGAACACAGCTGACACTGAGAGAGCACTTTCACTTTCTTTCACATCCAACATCTAGCACAGTGCTCTCCGAGCAGGGTCAGAGTGGTCCCTTCCAGAACCACCTGCCTCACAACCTTCCAATTGACTTGGGACAGATTGCTGGACCCACTCCAGACACACAGAATGAGAATCTTTGGAACAGGGCCCAGGACTCTGCAGCTCCAGCAGGCTCCTCGGGTGATTGCTAGAACCGTTAGTCTTCTGTTAATACTTACAACAGCCATGTCCATTTCACCAGTGGAGAAACTGAAGCTCAGATAGGCCAGGGGCCTAGGGACACTGCTTGAGAGGGCCAAGGCGAAACAAGATATGCAAGAGTTTTACTGGACTAAACCTCGTCCTTCTGAAAAGTGAGATTACATGTTTTAGAAGGTGAGGATGAGACCCTTCTACCTGGAGACACTGAGAGAGCCACAGTTCATATTCAGTGTATGCTGTCTGTCTCCCCCAAGGAGAACGTCAGCCTCAGAAGGGCAGAGTCCTGGCCTGTTTTGCTCACTGAGATACCCCAGTACCTAACACAGTACTTGCTACACAGTCAGTAGTCGATAAATATTTGCTAGGGGAAGGCATTGTTCAACTGGTAGGGTGTGCTGGTCAGTCCCCACCCCTCTTTTAGAGAGGGGGTCCCACTCACTCATTTTAAAGTGGAGTCAGATGGTTCTATTTGCCTAGGATCCAGGTACACAAGGAGCAAGTGACCAGGGAATCAACGTTCAAAATTCTGAAATGCAGTAATGTGATAATGGATCACCACAGCCTCAACCTCTTGAGCTCAAGCAGTCCTCCTGCCTTGGACTCCTGAGTAGCTGAGACTACAGGTGCACACTACCACACCCAGCTAATTTTATTTATTTATTTATTTGTTTGTTTGTTTGTTTTTGAGACAGGGTCTTGCTCTATCACCCAGGCTGGAGTGTAGTGGTATAATCTCAGCTCACTGCAGCCTCAACCTCCTGGCCTCAAGTGATCCTCCCACCTCAGCCTCTCAAATAGCCTGGAGTACAGGCACTTACCACCATTCCTGGCTAATTTTAAAAAATCTTTTTGTAGAGATGGAGGTCTTGCTGTATTGCTCACACTGATCTCAAACTTCTGGTCTCAAGCAATCTTCCCATCTCAACTTCAAAGCATTGAGATTAGAGGTGTGAACCACCATACCTGGCCTAACATGCATTTTTTAATAGCTCTACACATATACACTTTTTTAAAAAATACAAAAACACGGTTAAAAATAAATCTCCATCTCCTTCCCCCAGGTTTCCCAGATCCTACAGAAATCAAGCAATGTCATTGTTTCCTTGCACATCCTCCTAAAGATATTCTATCTCATGCTTTTTAGATTTTTACACCCTTCTTTTGACCTACTACTTTTTTTTTTCTTTTTTGACAGTGTCTTGCTCTGCCACCCAGGCTGAAGTGTAGCAGTGCAATCATGGCTCACTGCAGCCTTGGCTTCCTGAGCTCAAGTAATTCTCCCCCCTTGGCCTCCCAGGTGGCTGGTACAGGCACACACCACCATGGCCACCTAATTTTTCTTTCTTTCTTTCTTTCCTTCTTTGTTTTTTTTTGTTTTGTTTTTTTGTTTTTTTGTTTTTTTTTTTGTAGAGACAGGGTTTTACCATGTTGCCCAGACTGGTCTTGAACTCCTGGGCTTAAGTCATCTTCCCGCTTTTGCCTCCCAAAGTGCTCAGACTGTAGGTGTAAGCCACCACGCCTATTCTTACACAAACTCTTTTGAACCTTGAGTTTCACACTAAGCAAAATACTTTGGAATTGCCTCATTCTTCTTTTAAGGTTGCACAGAATTCCATCAGATAGAATGTGTCTTGAAATTTTAGTGCTCAACCCAAAATGGCTGAAGCCCTTATCTTACCTGATTTTCAGAAAGTCCAATCTTTTGCCAGATTCTAATTTGAGGTGAAGAGCACAATTATGGAGGCTCTCCACTCCTGCTGTCCTGTATGTCCTGCATGTGAACATGGGTACATGCACGCACGCACACACACATGCACCTTCTCAGAACAAGTCATAAAATACAAGTACAGTGAAGGACAGTTTTCAAGGTCTTGGACTGGGCCTAGTTCTTTCAGTTTTCTGGCTTATAGTTCTCAAGAATAACTGTAGAATGTGCTGGGAATCCAACATCCTGGGACCTGTTCCAGTCCCCCCACTACACGATATCCTTCAATGCTTTAGCTCAGTGATTCTTGTTTCCCTTGAGTATAAAACCCAGGATGGGCTGCCTTCCTGGGGGTCCTCAGCTGTGGTGCAAGTGGGCATGTGCAGATGAGGCTCCGTGTGCCCCAGGCAGCTTTCCTAAGCCTTGGGGGACTGGCTCACATGAATTTCAGGCTTCTGTTATCTGCTGCCTAGCTGTAAGTAACAAGCCAGATTCCTGTAACTTATTGTGTGCATAGGAATTCTGTCTCCCAAGACTCAGACAAATCACAGTGAACCTGCTTTTCACACAGGACAGTCTAAAACCTTACGGAGAAAGAGAACATTTCATGCCCCTAATATGCCAAACCACATTATTTTAGCCTTCATTTAAAAACATCTATATTCTGTCTCTGTTTTTCCAGAAAGAATAAGTAGAGACCAGCTTTATATTAGCCCAGACAAAAAGGTCACTTGTGGTTTTGCCAGAACAGAGAAGCTGTGTACCCTGCCGGTGATGCCAAGCTTGCAACTGTTGAGAGGGCTGAAAATTATTTGTAGCTTTAAAATGACAGTTTGATACTAAAATTCAATGGTTTAGTGTTTATTCTCTGAGATCACTTAACTTCAAAATAAAATTGTGAACTTTAAGGGCTTATCTTTGGGTGTGCATTATGGCAAGGGAGTATTGTGAGAAGGTTGAAGGGAAAGAAGGCCCTGTGAGCACCCGGGGTTGTGTCAAAAGTTTCCCACATGACAGAAGAAACTGGCTGGAGGTGGTTGTCTGGGAATTTCCCTGGGTCTCTCATTTCATGACAGCTTGGTAAAAAGAAGACCCTAGATACACTTTTTAAAAGCCACCAGTAATATATAGATAGTATATGTTAACATATCTTTTTCCATTTTTTGTTTAACTGCTTATTATATGCTAGATACTATGCTGTGTAAAATGCACAACAATCCCACAAGGTAGATACTATTATTAACTCCATTTTCCATGTGCAGAAACAGGCAGTGCAAGGTTTAATAACTTGCCCAAGGCTACACAAAGTGGCATAGCATGGATTTGAATTTGAAAAACTACCACCAGCAACAGGTCCTTATCCTTTCTGCTGAATTCATGCTACCTACTCTCATTCTCACCATACTCTCAAGGTGGGCATTATTAGCCTCAACTTACATTAGTCCTGAGCAACCTGAGGCTTGGAGGCATCTGGTGGCAGAGCCAGGTTTCAATGGTGGCTCTCTGGAAAAGATCACAGAGCATGACTTTTCTTAGTCCTAATTACATAGCAATTACCATGTTCCTGCAACAAGGAAAAAATTCACACCTTCAGAGCACCCTCCTCTTAGGTCTCCTGGATTCAGGGCTGGTGGAATAAGGGACAGTAGAGAGTCCACCTCACCCCAGAATGTCACCTCCACTAGAGCAGTCTCCAATAGAAAGTGTATTTTAGAAGGAAGATATAGTAGGAAGACACAGCCAGCCCCTGAAGTGGGCCGACAGATGGACTGTGTCACTTTCACTTGCTGACATTGACAATGGGGAGGAGGGTTGTCCATATACCAGCCAAAATGATGAGAAACACCGCTTTGAAGCATGGCTCTCTATTAGTAAGTACATGTTTCTATCCACAACTCTGTAGATTGGGAGACCAAAAGATTCTTTCTTTGCTCATATCTCCAAGTCAGACAACCCCATTTTAGACTCATGTTCTCTGGGTGTTAGTATTGAAAGTCCAGGGGCTCCAAGCTCAAATACCCTGAGAGGGGTCACTTGCCTGAGGCCACCAGTTGGTAGAGACAACGACCTCAAGGCCCACAAAAGTGAAGGACCTTGGCAAGTGGAGACAGATATAACCAACCACAGTGTGAACAGGTAAGTCTAGATCATGTCCGAAGCATTGGGTGGGGTCTCCACTGTGGCTAAGGGGCAAAATGAGTGCAGAGGTGGGGGAACTGCCTGAGAAGGGGAAAAAGCCTGAGAGGAGAGTGAAGATTCTCTGCCCACTTCACAATTTTTCCTGGGTTCACTCTGTCCCTTCCCTACCCCTGCTGCCAAATGTGGATCTCAAACCCACACCTAGTCTTTCCTCTTGACATCACCACTTAATTGTAGGAAGGTAAAGACAGCACAGGCTTACACTGTCACCATATTATACCATTTTGACTCTAAGGAATGATTTTCTACTACTTAAACAGCTAACAATTAGAGTGTAGTAGAATGTGTACAAAGAAAATGGGCTTTAAAGACTGTGCTATGATGACATAGTAAGAAATATGTATTTGGTCTCTACCCCTGAGTTTCTGATGCAGAGCTGCTAAAACCCTTGTAGATAGGGGTGCTAATCTTTTGTTCAAATATTTAGTCTTTGACCCTGGTTCCTGGCACAGAACTCTTAAATCCCTTGATATTTCCCGAGTGAGAGGAGCATCTTTTGTTCTAGTGAGAGGACTTTTTGGTGGGCTCCTGGATAGCCTCTGGATGGGGACTTGTTGCCAGGGGGATCAATCATGTGATTAGAGGATTGCAACTTTTGTCCCCACCCACCTCATGACCCGCAGGGAGGGGTGGGGGCTTAAAGGCTGAGTTGATTCTGAATGGCCAATGGTTTAGTCAATCATGCCAACACAATAAACCTCTATAAAAACCTAAAAGAACTGGGTTTGGACAGCTGAACCCATGGAGCTTCCTAAAGGGTGGTATACCTGGAGAGGTCACTGAAGCTCCACACCCCTTCCCACATGCTTTGCCCTGTGCATCTCTTCCAACTGGCTAGACATTTGTAGCCTTTGTAATATCTTTTAACAAACCAGTAAACTAAGTGTTTTCCTGAGTTCTGTGAGCCACTCCATCAAATTAATCAAACCTGAGGAGAGTTTTGTGGGAATTCTGATTTACAGCTGGTTGGTCAGAAGCACAGGCCAGAACCTGGGACTTGTGGTCAACATCTGAAGCAGTGGTATGGGTGAGGAGGGGCAGTCTTGTGCCTTAACTTGTGGAATCTGATGCTATCATCCAGAATACCATCAGAATTGAATTAGAGGACACCCACTTGGTGTCTGTTAGACACTTGCTTGGTGCGTGGAGAAACAACTCCCACACCTTTGGGTGTCAGAAGTGTGAGTGCTGCATGAGACTGGGAAAAGCACTTTGGTTTGGTTCCATCCTTTGTACGAGAAACAGACCCGGTTTTAAACCGCAGCTCCATCTCATCCTGAGTGACTTTGGACAGATGGCAACCTCTCTGAGCCCAATTTCTTCATCTATTCATGGGTTGTTGTGAATGATCTGACACACAGCAATATTCTCTTCCTCTCTTCTTTATCCTTCCCCAAATGGAAAGAGCCTCCCCTACTCCCTAGGAGTTACTCTTCCCAACCCCCAAGCCCAAAGAGTAAAACAAATGATGGTAGGCTGCCCTCCAGTCCCATCTAAATAACCTGTGGGTCCTCAGCCTGACCCCAGGCAGCCATTGTTGAGGAGCTGGCCCGGGAGGCCGGTTGGATTGTGAAGTTAGTCCCCATTTTTTCCCCTCAATGTCCCAGTAGCTCAGTGGCTGTTTTAAAAAGATGCAAGTTTACTCACTCCAGAGAGGTACAGAAAGAAGAATAAATTAAGAATGTTGTGGTTGGAGAATCTTGAAGAAGGGTCAATGCTAATTTTGTAGATCTAAAACAACAAACAAACAAGCAAACAAAAAAACAACTATTGCCAAGACTTCTAGACAACATGTAGCAATCTTGGCTAACAAAGAAAGCACATGAAACAGCATCACACAGCAGGTCCAAAAAGTATCATTTGAAAGGTCACATATGACCTCCTCTGTTGTGCAATACACATAGATTAACTTGATAAGAATGGCAAATTCATACAATGTGTCAGACCATCTTTATTGATTTACCCTAATGTTATGCATAAAGTTTATCTCTTTCCCCCATTCGTTCCCATCCTCCCTTCTCTCTCTCTCTCTTTCTCTGACACACACACACACATAAGGAAGCAAAGTCACCAGCTGAGAGTGAAGTTTGGGTGGAGGTTTTGAGGTTCGAGAAAAAAGAAGTCTGAAAGTCTAACCTCTTTTTGAAATATGCCTGTGATGAAGAGTGACAATCGGCAAAGCAAATCTAATAGGATCCCTAAAGAGCGTTTTCCTGTTGTTTACAATTGTGGCTAAAGCCTTGCACTAGAAAACAACAAATGCTAAGATCCTCCCTGCATCCCCTAACCCCTACCCCCTGTGACACACACAACCCTCCTCCACCACGTTCTAAAAAGACTGGAAGGACCTGGAAAAACATTTCTATGGGACAAACCAGAAGGTGGCAGGACAGCTATCATCAGACCTCATTTCCCCACCACTCTCAGCTGAAAACCAGGGATTTCACAAAGGAAAAATCATGAGAGTCATAGTTCTGTGGTTTTCTCAAAAGGAGAAGGAGGAGACGCTCTTCCTTCCCACCCCTGAGAATAGGCCAAATGAGAGTAAGCCCACTGGCTGGACTGAGGGTGACCAAATGAATGTGATGATGGCATCTCATTTCCCAGGTGGACATCTGCTGGGCAGCCTGTGCCTAGGACTGACTCAGAAGACACACAGTACCACACAACAGGATTGATGCAGTGACAAGGCCAGGACAGAAGGTTGTGGGAGGAGTGAAGAGAAGGTGGCCAAGTGCCTGAACAGTCAGAGCAGGTTTCACCCAGGAAGCTCTATCTATCTGAGTTGGGTCTTACAGGACAAGTAAGAATTTATTATCAGGTAGACAAGGATTGGGAAGAGCATCAAGAAATGAAGAACATGATTAGGCCATGATTAGTTTAGCATGGTCAATTTGTTATTCGTAAACATAACTCTGGAGGGTAATGAGGGAAGCCCAAGCTAGGAGGCTAGTTCATAACACCCAATAGATACTGATTAATGCCTATTGGCTGCCCAAGCACTGTGCTAGGTTCTGTCTAGAAATAATACAAACAAGCAAATAGATAATAACAAAATTGGTAACGTGTTAACTGCCATGATGAGGAGAGTACTGAGAGCAGCTCAGAGCAGCATGTCCCAGACTTGAGTAGCTTGGCTTGCAGAAATCCAGCTGAAAAATCCTCAGGGCAAGAAGGTAATAGAGGTGATAGATTTAGAGTATATTTAGGAGGTAGACCAGCCTAGCAGATATTGTTAGGACCCCACATATATCCCTCACTGTTCCCATGCCCCTTACAGCTTGCCCCTGCAAGTATCTCTGAGTCTTTACCTGAAGACACTCAGGTTTGGTTTGTTCAAAGGGCAAGCCAAGAAGTACCAGGGATTAGCATCCCTGGCAGTGGTCCTTAAGCAGTGTCAGATGGAAGTCGGTGGATAGATACCCCAGGTTTGCTTGCTCTTCAAATGGGACAGTTCTGAGGACTGCTTTAGGCAGAGGACTCAGATGGCAGAGTGCCAACTGCCCACAGTGGAAACCCGCTCATTGACATACCCGGTACTAGCTCCCTTCCCTTCCTGGTTTCATTTCCCCATTCTCATATCGGTACTTCCTGGAGTCATCTCCCAGATAAACTGCTTGCATTCTGATCTTTGTCTCAAAGTCCACTTTGTGGGAACCCAACTTGAGACAAACAGAAAAAACTTTTAGAACAAGTACATGATGAAAATGAAGACTCAAATATGAGGTTATGAGATTTTTTGATTGGGAGACACTGACTCCATCAACTGAGTGAAAAGACTCTTCAGTGTAAGAACAGGGATAGATTCTGGAAAAAAAGGATGAGCCTGAAAACACTGAGCTCAAGGTGCCCAAGGGACTTGTTATCTCAAAATTTCCTGAGTACAAGGTTAAGACTCTTGACTTTGGAAAAAGTGAAAAGAAATAGCAGAAAAGGAAATACACAAAAGAAGAATCCATCAGAAATGAACATCACATCTCCTAAAGGGAAATTACAGTGTCTTCTTTTGACCCGAGAGAATATAAAGCCCTAGCTGTCTCTTCCAGCCGGTTTCTGTATTCTAGTTTCTCATAGTTGGAGGGACTCACTCCTTTAAAACCATACATAACTCCCCACCAGCAGCCAGCAATGGCAGCTGTAGAATCACTGTCTCCACCATGGAAAAAGGCTCGGTGGGCAAGCTCCTTCCAGGAGTCTCCCGCGGCAAGGACAGCATCGTAGGCAATCATGGGGGCATCGTGCCCACTGCTGCCACCCCAGCCAGAGTAGCTCAGGGAGGTGTAGAACTGATCCCTCTCCTTCACACCGAAGGGCTCGGGGAAGATAGGGGCTGATTCTCCATCCAAAATCCCTCTAAGTTTTAGGTAATTTTCCCATTTGGTTTGGAAGTAGGACCTGTAGAAAGGAAAAAATCTAGAGTCAGTTGAAAAAAATAAGGTGAAAAGTCATAACAAAAAGCACCAGATGGATGTGTGAACAGAGAAAAATCCAACATAACTTCGACTTCTTGCAGTAATATCTTAAACTATTTAAACATTAAAATTATTTCTATATAAGTACCATTCATTCAATACATTTTTCATAAGGATCTACATAAATAAGGCATTGATCCTGTTGCTAAATAAAGAGATACATTCATGTTAAAGGGTAGGAAATAAAGGTTTGTTTTTCCTGGGAGGGTCGAGAGCAATGACCTTTCAAGGGGGAACTTCAGGACATCATAACTGTGGGTGACTTCAGCAGAAAGCCTCTTTTTATTCTAAGAAAGAGAGTGTGAAGTGAATTCACAAGAAGGGGAAGATGTGGCCTTACCACTTATTAGTGAGCTAGTGGAAAAACCTGTCTCTGGCATTTTAACCAAGGATTTCAAAATATTATTTGTGTACGTACCAAGACAACACTGAAAAAGCAAATTCCAAAACAAAAGTAGGAAATAGGCATGAAAATTCATGGCAGCATAGGATAGCCATAAAAACGACAGGATCCCTGTGTAAGAAGGAAACACCACAGCTGCCCTATTCATTGAGGTACCCACTTGGCTACTTTGTACAATCATTACTGGAAAGGACCTTGAAATCCCTAGCAGATTGGTAGAAAGGGGTCTGGGCGGTGAAAACCATGAGGGTTGCTGTGATCTCTGAATACAAGATATATATGTGCAGGTGGAGGCGCACACACAGATTCAACCATGTTTGAGCAGGGCGTGCACCTACAGACTCACCAGTGTTGAAGATTTTCCTCTACAAAGTAGCCTGATTGGACAATGTACTTTTTAGCTTCTGGTAGCAGCTCCATCAGTCCTTTTCCCCACTGCAAGGGTGGTCTGGCATTCACAGCATAGGCTGTAAAAAGAGCGGACGCAAGGGCCCCCAGGTAGCCTGTTGGGTGGTGGTGGGTCATCCGACCACTCTCGATGCTCACTTGGATCAGTGTGTCCAGCTGGCTATGGTGTGGGAACCTGAGACCGATGCACATGGCCCGCATGGCGGCCCCACAGCCGCCCTCATGGCTGTTGAAGGGAATTCTCCAGCCATTGGGCTTGCCGGGCTCCAGCTGCATGGCGTTGTGCATCGAGGCATTACCTGGGGAAGAGTCGGATAAGGGATGGGGGTTAGCATAACCAAAGCAAAGGCCCCAGCAGGAATAAATAACTAAACTCTGTCTCCAAGTATTTTTGATGGAGAGGGAGAGCCAAAAAATATGACGAATGCCCCAAAACTCCAAACCCCACCCAACAATGTGCCTTTCTTTATGTATAACCCTTGGCAAGATAATGCTAATAAAAGCAACAGACTTATATAGGGACGCTTGGAATCTTTACCAGTCATTACTGAGACATCACAACAAATTTAAGAAATAAGTATATTATTCTCTTTTTTAAGTAAATAAGTCTTTTAAACTCAGAGCTTAAGAAACTTCTTCGAAATCACATAATCAGCTAGTTAATGGCTGGGTAAAATCCATCGGACTCCAAAGCCCAATCCCTTATGGAGTCCAGTAAGAACCTTACAATTAGGCTGGGAGTAGTGGCTCATGCCTGTAATCCCAGCACTTTGGGAGATCAAGGCAGGCAGATCACAAGGTCAGCAGATTGAGACCATCCTGGCTAACACGGTGAAACTCCGTCTCTACTACAAATACAAAAAGTTAGCCGGGCGTGGTGGCACGTGCCTGTAGTCCCAGCTATTTGGGAGGCTGAGGCAGGAAAATCGCTTGAACCCGGGAGGCAGTGGTTGCAGTGAGTCGAGATCGCGCCACTGCACCCCGGCCTAGGCAACAGAGTGAGACTCCGTCTCAAAAGAAAAACCCAAAAAACAAAAAACAAAAACCTCACAATTGGAGTTCCTGAATATCAAAAAGAGAGAAAGAGGCCAAAAATTCTAGAGTGAAGCCCTGGGCTCAGATGAGGAGCAGTGGATTCAGGGAAACAATGTGTCTTTGGTGAGTTACTGAACCTCTGGGCCTCAGCTGTCCCCTCGTGGCAGTGACGTAAGCAGGCTTGTCCCCCTGACCTGTCCTACTGGAGACCTGTGAATACACATGCAAGCCAAGCGATGGAAGCAACATACGATGGAGTGTGGCACTGCTGTTCCTTTACTAGTCAGTGTATTCATAACAATGTTCATGGATGGCACAGGTGGACAAAAAAAAGTTTCCACTTGCTAAACTGATGAGCTATCGGATGCCAAGAAAGAATAAACAGAGATTGGCATCTCAAGCCAATCTTTGGGGTGACAAGGACCCCTTGGTATGGTGGTGGGAAGCTTTCATCAGGAGGTGTTATGTGCTGAATTGAGTCCCCCCAATTCAAACACTGTAGCTCTAAGTACCTCGATTTGGAGATAGGGCCGCCTTTAAAGAGTTGATTAAGCTAAAATGTGGCCTTTAGGGTAGGCCCTAATCTAATCTACCTGGTGTCCTTATATGAAGAGGAATGCGGACACACACAAACACCAGGGATGCATGCACACAGAGGAAAGACCATGTGAAGACACATCGAGGAGGCAGCCGTCTGCAAGCCAAGGAGAGAGGCCTCAGAAGAAAGCAAGCCTGTCAATACCCTGACTTGGATTTCCAGCTTCCAGAGCTGTAAGAGATAAATTTCCATTGCTTCAGCCACTCAATCTATGCCATTTTGTTATGGCAGCCCTAGTAGCCTCAAAAAGGAGAGGTAGGTCAGATGGGCCAGAGAAAATCACCTGGTGGCCCAAGTGGCTGTGACAAGTTGCCGAAGTGGGCAAGAACCACTTGTGAGCAAACCTGTGGCCAGAAGTCTCTAGAAAACCATTTGCATTTTTTTTTTCTTTTTCTTGAGATGAGGTCTCACTCTGTAGCCCAGGCTGGAGTCCAATGGTGCCATCCTGGCTCACTGCAACCTCTGCCTCCAGGGTTCAAGCGATTCTCCTGCCTCAGCCTCCTGGGTAGCTGGGATTACAGGCGTGTACCATCACGCCCAGCTAATTTTTTTATTTTTAGTAGAGACGGAGTTTCACCACGTTGGTCAGGCTAGTCTCTCCTGACCTCAGGTGATCCGCTCACCTTGGCCTCCCAAAGTGCTGGGATTACAGGCGTGAGCCACCGTGCCCAGCCGCATTTTTCTTTAAAAATAAAAAATACACATTTTTCTTTTTACTTATTCATCACAGAAAACTTAGAAATACAAATAAGTAAAAATAAAAAACTATAAATACTCCCATTACCCAAATATAATTAGTAATCTTTGTACATGTTCTTCAAGACCTTTCTCAACACAGAAATACATATCTATTTAAAAAAAAAATTTTTTTTTTGGCCGGGCATGGTGACTCATGCCTGTAATCCCACCACTTCGGGAGGCTGAGGCAGATGGATCAACTGAGGTCAGCAATTGGAGACCAGCCTGGCCAATGTGGTGAAACCCCATCTCTACTAAAAATACAAAAATTAGCCAGGCATGGTGGTGCATGCCTGTAATCCCAGCTACATGGGAGGCTGGGGCAGGAGAATCGCTTGAACATGGGAGGCAGAGGTTGCAGTGAGCCGAGATTGTGCCACTGCACTCCAGCCTGGGCAACAAAGTGAGACTCCATCTCAAAAAAAAAAAAAATTTTTTTAGAGACAGGGTCTTACTCACTCTATCACCCAGGGTGGAGTGTAGTAGTACAATCATGGCTTACTGCAGCCTGGACCTCCTGGGTTCAAGCAAGCCTCCCATCTCAGCCTCCCGAGGAGCTGGGACTATGAGTGCCTGCTACTACAACTGGCCATTCAAAAAAATTTTTTTTAAAGATGGGCTTTTGCTATGTTGACCAGGCTGGTCTCAAACTCCTGGACTCAAGCAATCCTCTCCCCTCGGCCTTTCAAAGTGTTGGGATTACAGGTGTAAGCCACAGCACGTGGCCCCACAAGATCTATTTTTTAAAGGACGGTAGGTTCATAACATACATATTATTTTACAACCTATTGGTGTATAATAATACCTTTCAGTATTAGTAAATATTATTTGCAAATTTTAAATTTCTATTAATATGTTAATTGACAAATCATAATTACATATATTTGGTATAATGTGATGATTTGATATATGTAAACAACGTGGGATGATCAAATCAAGCTAATTAGCATATCTATTGCCTCACTTATTTTTTGTGGTGAGACATTTGAAATTTACTCTCTTGGTTATTTTGAAATATACAATACCTTGTTATTGACTACAGTCACCCTGAATAATTTTAAATGGTTGCAAATGTGTCAGCTTAATTAATTATGAGAGATTTAGGTTCTTTCTATTTATTTCTTTATTTTTTAGAGTCAGGGTCTTGCTCTGTCACTCAGGCTGGAACGCAGTGGCATGATCCCAGCTCACTGCAGCCTTGACCTCCTGGGCTCAAGCAATCCTCTTACCTCAGCCTCCCAAGTAGCTGGGACTACAGGTATGTGCCACAACACCTGGCTAATGTTTTAAAATTTTTTTCTGGAGTGGTAGTCCCCAACCTTTTTGGCACCAGTGACTAGTTTTACAGAAGATAATTTTTCCATGGACAGGGTTGGTTGGGGGAGCTTTTGGAACGAAACTGTTCCCCCACAGATCATCAGACATTAGATTCTCATAAGAAGCCCACAGTCTAGATCCCTCCCACGTGCAGTTCACAACAGGGTTCAGGCTCCTATGAGAATCTAATGCGCCACTGATCTGATGGAGGCAGAGCTCAGGCGATGATGCTCCTTCGCCCATCGCTCACTTCCTGCTGTGTGCCCCAGTTCCTAACAGGCCATGGACCAGTACCTGTCTCTAGAACAGGGATTGGCTACCCCATTCTAGAAACAGGGTCTCAGGATATTGCTCAGGCTGGTCTTGAACTCCTGGGCTCAAGTGATTCTCTCACCTTGGCTTCCCAAAGAGCTGGAATTACAGGTATGAGCCACCACCACGCTGTTGTTTCTATTTTTATCACATTTAGAAACACTATTGTTTCTTTGTTATTTAAATCTCCATCAACATTGTTAATGATTTCCTCGAGGCTGTTTTATTCTTTGCCTTCCTTGCACCTCCCACCGGCTGTGCTCACCTGGTGCCCGGCCATCCATGTCTTCCATGCAGTCTTGGTAATGCTTAGCAAGGAGGTAATACAGTTGAGTCAACTTAGGGGCTTTCCCAGCTTCCACAAGAGCTTCTGCTGTGGCCAAGTGCATCACTGTGTCATCACTAACTCTCCACCTTCCCACATCTAGGGCATCCAAGCCGCCCAGCTGGGCCAACTGCCGGTGTATCTTCTCCCCATCCTGGAGGAACTCCCACTTCCCATTGTAGTACCCCAAGGAATCTCCAACTGCACTTAGCACCATAGCAGCCACATACTTCTCCATCAGTCCCTCACACTTGCTGGGCTCTGGAGAGGGTGTCTTCGTGGGAAAATTAAGACAAAGGAAACAAGATGAGGAGGAAGAAGCATCAGAAAAAACAATGGCTCCAGCTATGTTTTATTGAGCACTCACTACTTGCAGGCATTGTATCAGGGGCATCTCATGTAATCCTCCTCACTACTCTATGAAGAAAGTAAAGCTCATTTTATGTATGAGCAAGTGGAGGATCATGGAGATAATGCAGTTTCAGAAATGTTCAGTGACTTGTCTCAGGTCACAGAGCTAACAAGTGGCAGGGCTGGGATCCTAACATAGGTCCATCTGACTCCAAAGTCTATCATTATAACTACAACTGTATCTCTTGCCTCTTGGTGAGTAGTAAGCCCATTAAATTCTGCAAGTCAAACCCAGCTCATCATTTTCTCTTCTTAGCTGGGATTTGGCCTTAGAAGTGCAAGGCTTTACACTTCCTATTGGTGTCACAATGCGTAGTTCACAAAGCACCTGCACATTCATTGTCTCACTAGTAGGGAGGGATTACAGTATGCATTTCACAGATAAGAAAATGCAGGCTCAGATAAGCTAAATTCACAAAACAAGAGGAGTGGAAGTATTGGAACCCAAACCTTCTGATTCCAGCCAAGCCAGGATGCTTGGCATCACACCACTCAGCCTCAGCCCAGATTTTCTTACCTTGGGCAACCTCTGGGTGCCTCAGCCTCCACATTTGTAAAATGGCACTGATTTTAAAAAGTAACAACCTCCTGGATTTGTTGTTAGGAATAAACAAATTAAATTTCATAAAGTTGGCTGGACACGGTGGTTCATGCCTGTAATCCCAGCACTTTGGGAGGCCGAGGTGGGTGGATCACCTGAGGTCAGGAGATTGAGACCAGCCTGGCCAACAGGGTGAAACCCCATCTCTACTAAAAATACAAAAATTAGCTAAGTATAGTGGTGCGTGCCTGTAACCCCAGCTACTAGGGAGGCTGAGGCAGGAGAATCGCTTGAACCCAGGAGGCAGAGGTTGCAGTGAGCCGAGATTGCGCCACTGCACTCCAGCCTGGGCAACAGAGCGAGACTCTGTCTCAAATAAATTAAAAAATAAATAAATAAATAAATAAATAAATAAATAAATAAGTTATTAGAGTGCTTGGCACATAGTAAGCTTGATTTTTGACGTATTTGTATTATTCATATACAACCAGGGAAAATGGGTGTTCTGCTTTAGAACTAGAACATTTTATCCCCACAACCTTTCCTTCGACAGCAATGTTTAAATATTGTTTCTCTTAGAAATGATCAGCTTCTAGAAAATTAGAATCTCGATTAATAATATACTAACCATGAATGAAATCCCTGGTAAAGCGCTGGCTTCCCTGTCGCTGCATTTCCTAAGAGCCCCCCTCTTTCACGCAATTCCCCAGGGTTCCCTACTCCCTGTGGCTTTCAGGTCAAAGCCCTCCATCCCATCCAGGCCAATACTTTTATAAGGGTCCGGCAGACTAGCTCATTCTCCCCTCAGGTGAAACTTTTCCCTCCCCTCCATTTATCTAAACCATATTTACTCAAGGTCTAGTTCAAGTCACGGGGCTTCCAGAAGTGCTTCTGCAGCTGCACTGCTGTTGTCCATGGAATGCAGACTAGGGAGCCCCTGGAGAAGGAGTAAACGACGAAGACGGATGCGTTCCAGTACCCAGTTACTGGTAATGCTGTTTCTGCTCACAAAGGATATTTGTAAATGTTATTTACATCGCTTATTATTTACAGTGAAGCCTAGGCACTGAGGTTCTGGGCTATTAGACCTGACTCTGCCGAGACAGAGTTGTGGGAGAACAGACACTCGGGACTGCGGTTTCCCCATCTGTAAATTGGAGGGGTAGTGGGGAGGTATAGGCTCCCTGAAGTTCCGTCCTGCGCTGTGATTTTCAGACACTAGCTCCGCTTCTTGGCTTCTGAAGACTAACTGTTAACCCCCCATACCCTCCATCTCAATGTCCTCATTGTACTTTCCGTAATTCCTTCTGGCTCCACCCTAATGTGTGTTTCTGTGAGTTGCAAGTTGGGATGGGTGAAGAAGACCGGCATCTTTTTTCGTTTGTAAATTGCCTTTAACGTTCGCTTTCAGAACGCTGTAATTCCTTAACTCCTCTGAACTTTCACGGGTCACATTCTCGTACCCGAACTATACATTCAGAACTAAGATCTGATCAGCTGCTTCCGGGCCATGCCCGGCTTTGGAGAGAAACGGGGCGGTTGACAAGCTCTCGCGCTTTGCAAGACTGGGAATCCTCACGGCCCCGCCAGCCAGGGGCCGGGGAGAGGAGCGCAGGGTCGAGGGCCGGGGGGCGGTACCTGCTCGTAGCCTGGACTGGAACGCGGGAGCGAAGGGCGCGGCGCGGGCTCCCGGGGCCGGGGAAGAGGCCTGGCTGCTGCCGGTGGGCGACGGCGCAGGCTGGGGCGGAGCCAGGTCCCCGGCTTCCGGGACTGTCCCCAGGTCAGCGTGCAGGCGGCGAGCGCCCCAGCAACTGCGCTCGGCCGCGCGGAGTTTGAGCTAATCTTGGAACTTCCAAGGCGGCTTCCCAGCACCGCCACGCCTTTCTGCACCCAAGCGAGAGAGGACAGGACCTCCGTCGCCCGCCCCAAATGCTCTGAAGGGCCCGGAGCCTGGTGCCGGGAATGTGGCGGCACCGGAAAGCCGGCTGTCGCCCGGGTGTGGTCAGTGAGTCCCGCGTAGACCCGGCTGACGCCTTCGCCCGTGCTCACGTCCGACCCTGTAGGGCTGTAGTGGACCGGGTGTGCCCAGATGCTTGGAAGAGCGTACTGAGTGCGCCGCCCTTGCCCGGGTTCTGGGCCTTCACGCATAAAGTGGGATAATAATATCTGCCTCTTAGAATGGTTGTTAAGGATCCAGTTAGTTAATTTTAACTCGTCTCTTATTTGGCAGCAGCGTAGAATTATTTTATCCTGATCGTAAATAAAAGCAAAGAAAAACGAAGATTATTTTCGTCTAAATACATTAATCATGCCACTTTTAAAGCAAATCAGAATCACCATATGCAAGTATTCTATGTATTTCTCCAAAGTTTTAAATTTGCTGTGCCTGTTTTCTTGCTGTAATGACTAGCTTTGGTCTGAGAGCTTTTTTAAAAATTGATATCTAATTTATATATAATGAAATGCCCTTACACCATAATCAAAATATGGAATATTTCCATTACTTTAAAACATTCTCTTGAGGCCTTCCCAGTGAATCCCCATCTCCATCTCCAACTCTAGCCTAAGTGACTTTTGAGTGTTTACAAAAATCAAGTTCACCAGTAAGGGAGGCAGAGATCACCCTCAACCCCCCACACCCTTTAGCTTTTAGTGGGCTAATCAGCTGCATCTAGAAGCCAAATTGACACTAGGCAGATTAACAAGAGAAAAGTATACAAATTTTATTAATTGTACGTGTACACGGGGATGTTAAGAGACTGAATCCTGAAGAAAGTGGCCAAAGCAAGATGCTTTTATACTTTTTAGAAAAAGAGTGATAAATTAAAGAAGAAATGACAGGACAAAGAAAATCTGGCTAAGGTGGTAAAAATTTCTGGGGGAGCCCCTAGGAGATATATCGGGGGTGGGGTGTAAAACAGGTGGAAGATAATGGTTACTTTGCAAGAATGTTTATTCCAGTCCAAATGCCACCTCCAGTTCCAAATCTCTGGTGATAAGGGTTATTTTCTCACTCTGGCGTGGAGAACATGCCTCTCCTAGAGGAATCTTTGTTGCTGGCTACATGTAGGAAGAGACAGTTCAGCTCCTGTTAGGGAACCAGGTTCATTTGCCTTTCACACAGTATGCCAATCACTGAGGCGCATGAGTTTTGCAGTAGAGAAAGCGCGTATTCACAAGGCAACCAGGCCAGGAGACTGGAGAACAGGCCTCAAATCTGCCTTTCCAAAGATGGAATTTTAGGGATGCTTATAGGTTAGGGGAGGAAGGTGGTCCAAGGTGGCCAAAAAGATGAGGTAAGGAAAACAGGCAATCGGTAATCTGAGCAAGCATAGTCAAGCTTCATGGCTGTTCGTAGAACACATGTTCACAAAATCGCGATGTTAGCATGACCTGAGGGTGGAGTTTTGGACCTTCTGATGTCAAAAGTTCACCCCTTGGACACTCATGCAGGCCCAGATGAAGGGCTGGTGGCTTGAACTGGACAAGAACTGATTCTAAGTTCCTGAAAAATAACTTAAGCAGTCATTTCCATGGTGTCCTATCAGAGAAGTTATCTCTAAGGAGGCAAGTGGAATTTAGTTATGTATTGTACAGCTACGTGACTTTTAGCTATGCAGGTTTTAAAATTGACTAGAAACAAGGGACTAAAAGCAAGTGAGACAAATTAAATGTCAGGCCTTATCAGGTCAGACCTCAGTTTTACTCACCCTTTCTGAAACTATAATTTCTTTAATGTTTTCAACTCAAAATAATCAATATATTATATGGCATATTTGGGGATGACACATCCTTCGTTCCTTCAACTATCAAAGATTTTCAGCCTCTGAGGATGCAGTCAAAGCAAGTTCCGTAGTAAGAGACATTTCGAATAATAAGCATCCCGATACAACTCAACACAGTTTCAGCTTAAGATGTCTGCTGAGGATATTGTTCATATTATATAGTGATCTTTCTGTGAGAATCCGTGGGAAAGGGTGATTTTTTGTTTTTGGCTTAAATGTAAATAACTGGGGCTGGGCACAGTGGCTCATGCCTATAATCCCAGCACTTTGGAAGGCCGAGGTGGACAGACTGCTTGAGACCAGGAGTTCGAGACCAGCCTGGGCAACATGGTGAAACCTGTTCTCTACAAAAAATACAAAAATTATCCAGGCATGCGCCTGTGGTCTGAGCTACTCAGGAGGCGGAGTTGGGAGGATAGCTTGAGCCCAGGAGGCAGAGGTTGCAGTGAGCTGAGATTGTGCCACTGCACTCCAGCCTGGACGACAAAGCAAAATCCTGTCTCAAAACACAAACAGACAAACAAACAAACAAAAACAAAACAGAAAAACTGGGGTTGTTAGCAATTAGTTTGCTCTGAACTTTATGGTGCCTATGAACTTGTGACCATTAGCATAGACTCCTGACACATCCATGCTATCTGGTTTCAAATCCTTGTGATAACACTTGGGGGCCAGGCACAATGGCTCACGCCTGTAATCCCAGCATTATGGGAGGCCAAGGCGGGTGGATCACGAGGTCAGGAGTTCGAGTCCAACCTGACTAACATGGTGAAACCCAGTCTCTACTAAAAACAAAAAATTAGCCGGGCATGGTGGTGGGTGCCTGTAATCCCAGCTACTCGGGAGGCTGAGGCAGGAGAATGACTTGAACCCCGGAGGTGGAGGTTGCAGTGAACCTAGATCGTACCACTGCACTCCAGCCTGGGCAACAGAGTGAGACTCCATCTCAAAAAAAACGAAACAAAACAAAAACAAACAACAACAACAAAAAACACTAGCTTGAGTAAGTGACTTTAGACAAGTCACTTCATCTTGCTAAGCTTCACTTTCTGTTGTAAAGTAGGAAAAATAATAGTACATATTTCATAAAGTTGGTTTGAAGATAGCATGAAATAATTAATTGAAAAATTTTAGCACAGTGCTTATCAACGTAGTAGTCATGCAAGAAAAAATTACTACCAGATCAGATACCTCTCTGTATTCCCAGTTCTCATCTCCATCACACACATGAGCCATTCTACCTTCTTTTCACATTAGTTAACACCTACTGACATCCTTTCTCCTCTGTCAAAATTAGAAAATGTTTCTGGGGCATCAAGGACATTGTCGTGTAAACCAATAGAATAATTCATCAGTTAGCATGTTTCTGGTTCCAAATAATGGCAAATAACATCACTCTTCCCCACCCCCAAAACACCACATACTCACCAGGCTTAAATAATAAAGACACTTATTATCTTATGTAACAAAATGTCTAAAGGTAAGAAGTCCCAGGGTTAATTCAGCAACTCAATACTATCATCAAAGGCCCTGTTCTTCTTATCTTTCTGACCTACTATCTTCAGTTATTTTTATCCCCAGACTGATGTTTTTAACTGGCACAAGATCACATTTTTCCCCATTTTCATTCATTTTATCAAATGTGTGTAGAGGTCCTATCCTTTGGTGTGTTTTTGTGTAAACCATTTTGCTATTTTGTGTCTGCTAGTGAGCCCAAGAGGCCTTGCCTATTAACCACTTACTGTTAATTCCTTTGAAAATTTTTGTTTAGCTCTGATTATTTCAGATTATATATTTATGATTATATTGCAGTTAAGATAATGTGTATGCATAATAATACATTGCAGTTGCAGTTATAGACAGTGTCCAGTGGAAAAAGAGAGTGTCTCTTCTTTCAAGATAAAGAAACTATTCTCAAAGATCCTCCAGAAGTCTAAACCAATTCCTGGCAGGCAGGTTGGATTATGATGTTTCCCTTAGATCAATGATAGACACGTCTTCCCTGAGAGATAGTGGTAGGTTCTTTTACAAAAACCAGTGTTTGTTTGCGAAGGAAACAGTGAAGGTTGTTCTGCCAAAAAGAACAAATAGTTACTTGGCATCTTACTAGGTGCTAGGCATTAGCACAGGTCCTGGAAAAACAAATATATTGCATACTTGGTTCCTTGCTCTTAGTTTTATTGAGGAAGACACATCATAGGCATCTTCATTACTCACCAATACTGAATCAATTGCTATGTTGAGGCTCTTGCTGAGAAATAAACTTGTAGGCCTTGGACCTGATCTCTAAGATCCTTTAGACACTTCATGTATAAGGTAGGAACAATGACACTGTTCTTAACAAACTTGTCACTTACAAGAAAGATCTTTATACATTCTTCAGACATTAAACACCTGCTGTGTAAGTATGTGCTAGGCCCTGACAGCCCCTGCTCCTCTAGAGTACCCAAGTAATCTTACTTTTAGGCTGCGAACTACTTTTAAAATTACCAAAACAAGTGTTTATATGTTTTCTTAAATAACTTTATTGAGATATGACTGGCATACAAAAAGCGGTACATATTTAGTGTATACAACTTGATGAGTTTGAAGATAAGTACAGTAACTTTTTTATAATAAAAGTAATGTATAATTGTAGTCAAAATGTTCTAAAAGAAATACCCACACACATTCACAAATATAAATGTTTCTGGATGTTCTGCATAAAATGTTCCCAATGGCAGAAAATTGGAAATATCCTCAATATCCATCTACAGGGGAGTATTCATTTCCTTCCCCTAAATTGTGACATAACTATTTATGGAAAAACTATGGAGCTGCTTAAAACTGTGAGGTAGGCCGGGCGCGGTGGCTCAAGCCTGTAATCCCAGCACTTTGGGAGGCCGAGACGGGTGGATCACGAGGTCAGGAGATCGAGACCATCCTGGCTAACACGATGAAACCCCGTCTCTACTAAAAAATATAAAAAACTAGCCGGGCGATGTGGCGGACGCCTGTAGTCCCAGCTACTCGGGAGGCTGAGGCGGGAGAATGGCGTGAACCCGGGAGGCGGAGCTTGCAGTGAGCTGAGATCCGGCCACTGCACTCCAGCCTGGGCGACAGAGCGAGACTCCATCTCAAAAAAAAAAAAAAAAAAAAAAAAAAAAAAAACTGTGAGGTAGACATAGACATGCTCACATGGGAAGAGCTTAGAGACACTTAACTGAAAAAAACAAAATTTTAGGCTGGGCGTGGTGGCTCACGCCTGTAATCCCAGCACTTTGGGAGACCAAGGTGGGTGAATCACCTAAGGTCAGAAGTTCAAGACCAGCCTGGCCAACATGGTAAAACCCTGTCTCTACTAAAAACACAAAAATTAGCTGGGTGTGGTGGTGCAGGCCTGTAATCCCAGCTACTTGGGAGGCTGAGGCAGGAGAATCGCTGAACCCCAGAGGCAGAGGCTGCAGTGAGCCAAGATCGCGCCACTGCACTCCAGCGTGGGCAACAGAGCAAGACTCCATCTCAAAACAAACAGACAAAAAATTAAAAAGATTTAAAAAGATGAATATATATGACCTTATTTATATTCGTGAGAAAAGCTCTGTGTGTGTGCATGTGCAAATGCACGTATATGTGTATAAAATGGATAGAAGGATAAATATCAAATTACTAATAATGATTACAGTTATCTCTGAGGATGGGGATGAGAGAGTTGTCAGGGAGTAGGAAGAGAGATAAAGGGAAGCTTAATGCTTGCAATAAGCATTTTTGTATATTATGTGTATGAAGAAATTTTAGAAAACATAGACAAAATAGAAACCATCCACAGTTCATGGTTCAGATTGTATATATTTACAGTCTTTATTTTATGTACATATTTTTTGAACAAAAATGGAATAATTTTGTGTATGCAATTTTATATCCTGTAAATAAAACTACTTACTTTTACATTATAAGTGTGTCTGTCTCATTTGCAATAGTATTATGACCGTAATTGATTCTAAATGTTCAGATAAGGTCATACTTTTTGAATAAACTCCCTTCCAATTTGACACAAAAAAGTCTAAGGCCCTAGTGGTCAGCTCCTCTACCACACCGTGGCTAAAACTGCTTCAACAGTATGCAAATGGAAGCACAGAATCAAAAAACAGGAATTAACGCTTTGCCACTTTGGGGCCTGAATATGTGGATTATACATACATGACTGCCTAGCTGAATAATCGGAGTTTTAAAAAAAAAAAAAAGTGAAAGAAAAGGGAGTTGGTTGAACAGGAAATGGTTGATAGGCAGGGTCGCTTGGACTTACTAGCAGACACAAAATAGCAAAAAAGCTTAAAGAAAAACATACTACAGGTTAGACCTCTATATACATTTGTTAAAATGAATTTAAATGAAGGAAAATGAAGAAAGCAGAAGAAAGCTAGTACAGGAGAAACAGGAAACCAAAAGTAGCTGCTCACATATCCTGTGTTGTCAATTCAATTCAAGAAGATTTAGTGAGCATCTGTGATGGCTAATTTTGTCAGCTTGGATAGGCCACAGTACCTAGATATTTGGTCAAACATTGTTCTAGATGTTTCTGTGCGAGTATTTTTTAAGATGAGATTCACATCTAAATCAGTAGCCTTTGAGTAAAGCAGATTACTCTCCCTAATGTGGATGAGCCTCATTCCAATCAGTTGAAGGCCTTAATAGAAAAAAGACTCGCCTCCCCCAAAGAAGAGGAATTCTGCCAGCAGACTGCCTTTAGACTCGAGCTGCAACTCTTTCCTGGGTCTTCAGCCTGCTGGCCTACCCTGTCGAACCTGCCAGCCTCCACAATGGTATAAGCCAATTCCTCAAAGTAAACTCTCTTTCTCTGCGTGTGTGTGTGTCCATCCTATCAGTTCTGTTTCTCAGAAGAACCTTGACTAATACAGTATCTAAAATATGCCAGCCAGTCTGGTGCGGTGGTTCATGCCTGTAATCCCAGCACTTTGGGAGGCTGAGGCGGGCGGATCACCTGAGGTCGGGAGTTCAAGACCAGCCTGGCCAACAGCGTGAAACCACATCTTAACTAAAAATACAAAAATTAGCTGGGCATGGTGGCGGGTGCCTGTAATCCCAGCTACTTGGGAGGCTGAGGCAGGAGAATTGCTTGAACAGGGGAGGCAGAGGTTGCAGTGAGCCAAGATCGCACCATTGCACTCCAGCCTGTGCGACAAGAGCAAAACTCTGACTCAAAAATAATATAAATTAAAAAATAAATAAATAAATAAATAAATAAATAAATAAAATGTGCCAGCCAAGCACATGCTTGGTGCTTCTTGCAGCTACAGAGGTAGGGCAAAAATCACATGAGGAGAGGAGACACTGTACAGGACAATGGCATGAGGCTGTGAGAGTGTGGAAAGAGAGAACGGTCAAGGTACATGGTTGGCACCTATGAGAGAGTTAATGTTATCAGCTCAGTCAGGGTGTTCAGAGAGCGGCATCCAGAAGATCAGCTCATCAAGGAAAACAGGCTCAGACTCCACCGCTGATTTCAACCAACCACATGACTTCTGTCCCTTCCTTTTGCAGTTTTGACACACACCTGACCGTCATTCTGTCCTGATGAGAGACCACCAGTCACAGATTGGTTTTGGCCAGTCTACAGAGGACCCGCAGTGAGGGTTTTTGTGTCCTCTGCTTCACCTTTTAACATCAGAGGGCCAAGAACTCCACCCTCAGATTATGCTGATGCTGTCATTTTTCGTACAAGGGACACCTTAAAGGGGCATGAAGCTCAATTGCACATGCACATGTTTCTCCTTTCATAAATATTCATTATTTCTCCTATAGCTTATTAAATATGTGTATTTTTGTAACCCCAGCTACTTGGGAGGCTGAGGCGTGAGAATCGCTTGAACTCAGGAGGTAGAGGTTGAAGTGAGCCGAGATTGTGTCACTGCACTCCAGCCTGGGTGACAGAGTGAGACCCTGTCTCAATAAATAAATACATAAATAAATAAATATGTGTATTTGGCCGCCCTGCTCAGCATACATTCCTTTTCCCTTTGCCCTTCCCTCGAAGTGCCTCTTTTTGGCTTCTGGCTGGAAGCCTATACTTCTTAGACTGAGAACGGACACCCTGCGGTCTGCAACCCTTTATGAAAAATAAAGCTCTCCTTTCCAGATTTATAAACTTGTCAATTCTCAGTTGACAACAGTTTCTTTTTTTCCTTTTTTCTTTTTTTTTTTTTTTTTTTTTTTTTGAGACGGAGTCTGGCTCTGTCACTCAGGCCTGAGAGCAGTGGTGCGATTCCAGCTTGCTGCAACCTCCACTTCCCAGGTTCAATCAATTCTCCTGCCTCAGCCTCCCAAGTAGCTGGGATTACAGGTGCTTGCCACCATGCCTGGCTAATTTTTGTATTTTTAGGAGAGAGGGGATTTCACCATGTTGGCCAGGCTGGTCTTGAACTCTTGACCTCAAGTGATCCACCTGCCTCAGCCTCCCAAAGTGCTGGGATTGTAGGCATGAGCCACCGTGCCTGGCTGACAATAACTTTCTAGGGAGGAAGCTGAGGCCAGTGAAGACAGTTACTCAGAGTTTATATAACTCAGTTTCACACGTGGAGAGAAGTGGGCCTGGAGCCCATGCCTTTTGAACTCCCAGCCAGGACTTCTTCCATTCCTTCTACTGTCACTTAGAAAAAAATTGAAATTATGTGATAGACTAAACATCTATTAAAGATATGAACCTCTTGAGTCTGATTTTTAAAATATTTGCTGGGTACAGTGACTCATGCCTGTAAACCTAGTATGCTGGGAGGCAGAGGTGGGAGGATCACTTGAGTCCAGGAGTGCAAGACCAACCTGTGCAACAAAGTGAGACCTTGTCTCTGCAAAATAAATAAATAAATAAAATTATCCAGGTGTGGTGGTGCACACCTGTAGTCCCAGCTACTGAGGAGGCTGGGGCAGGAGGATTGCTTGAGCCTGAGAGTTTGAGGTTACAATAAGCTAGGGTCACACAACTGCACAGTAGCCTAAGTGACAGAGTGAGACCCTGTCTCTACATAAATAAATAAATAAATATTCTATACCCTGCCCCCAAAGAGGCTTAAGTCTCTTCTTGATGACAGTCTAAAAGTTGTATTTAAAGAAAAATCTAAGATATGCATCGTAGTTCTAACAAGCAGGTAGTAATCAAATATAGCAAGAGGTAGAGATGGGAGACTATATGGAGAGGAGCAAAAGAGATAAGTGGATTCAAACTGGTGTTTTAAAACCTAGGAGTGGCCAGGTGTGGTGGCTCACACCTGTAATCCCAGCACTTTGGGAGGCCGAGGCAGGCGGATCACAAGGTCAGGAGTTCAAGACCAGCCTGGCCAACATGGCAAAACCTCCTCTTTACTAAGAATACAAAATTATCTGGGCGTGGTGGCGGGTGCCTGTAATCCCAGCTACTCGGGAGGCTGAGGCAGGAGAATCGCTTGAACCTGGGAGGCAGAAGTTGCAGTGAGCCAAGATCATGCCACTACACTGTAGCCTGGGTGACAGACCCATACTCCATCTCAAAGAAAAAAAAAAACAAACCCTAGGAGCAGCTTCCACCCTTCTCTGTAGAGTGGAAAGAGACCCAAGGGAAGTCCATGTGGATGTGAATCCCGCCCCTCCCAACAATGCAGTAGCCTGCTCCTGTAGGTCAGGGCTTTCCAGCCTTTGCTCTGGAGATCCACCAGTACTTTTCAAATCTTCTTTGGTACATTTCCTAGCAGATGACCTCTGTTGCTGCCTTTCTCCTGGTTTTGCTGGGATTTCCCACAGGAAGAGAAGCTCAGCTGGCCAGCTGAGTCCCAAGTTCCGCTTCCAGGGTTTGCAATGAAACATCAATCCTCCTGCCCATGGTCCCATCCTAAGGGGACTTCACTGCCTGCTAGACTCTCAGTAGGTGAAAATACAGCTTCTAGGAAGTAAAAAGTGACTGCTCCTGAAACCAAAAGTTTGGAGAGCCTTACTGAAGTTATCTTTCTTTCATGCGGCCTCTGCCCCACAATCCCTCCATTGGGGTCAACCTGGGCAAACATACACGAATCTACTCTCATTTCTGTTTCTAGAAGAGTCCTTGAGACAAAAGGTAAAGAAAAATCTAGTCAGGGGACGTTTTGTTCCTCTCGTTTTTCCAGCTAGCTCCTTCTCCCTCTGATGAGGCAAGAGTCCCTCATTCCTTGGTCTCTGGCATTCATTCCTAAAATTACTCTCTGGAGAGAACTCCTGAAGTTTAGGGTGGTCTATCTAAAAAAGGACACCAAAAGGTTTCAAATGGCAGCCAGTTTAGGCACATTTCCTAGTTGTGTCTGGGGCCATTGGAGGAGTCACTCAACTTCTACCAGTGGCCACTGGAGAAATCAATTCAGGCTCCGGAGAGATTCAGTCTGAGAGTGCTGCTAAGGATCTTCACTCCATAAAATCCTGTTCTTCATCATGTGGAACTTGTATAAATCAGACCCTCAAGTGGTCAAATTCCTTCTCGTATTCAAATCATAGGTAAATATCCACACGAGGTTAACTTTTTTGGTTTTTGTTTGTTTGTTTGTTCAAGTCAGAGTCTCACTCGGTTGCCCAGGTTGGAGTGCAATTGTTCAATCTCAGCTCACTGCCTCCAGGTTCAAGCAATTCTCATGCTTCAGCCTCCGGAGTAGCTGGGATTACAGGCACCCACCACCACGCCCAGCTAATTGTTTAATTTTTAGTAGAGATGAGGTTTTGCCATGTTGGCCAGGCTAGTTTCGAACTCCTGACCTCAAGTGATCCATCCTCCTTGGCCTCCCAAAGTGCTGGGATTACAGGCGTGAGCCACCACACCCGGCCACAGGTTAAGTTTTAAATGTTGACCCTTCTAGAAAGAGTTAGTGAAGGGGAACTTCCCCTTTCCATTCAAGTCTTGCAATTTCTCTTTAATTTTAGGAACAGAATCAAACTCCTTTTCCGAAATCTGGAAACCATGACCTTTGACGTTGTGGACCAACGTAATATAAAACAAATGGCAACTGTTTGATTTATTTTTCAGAATAATACACAAAAAGGAAGAAGTATGGGTCAGAGCTGGGGAGAAGGGAGGGAGGAGGAACAGACTGTCTCCATGACCCTTCAGCTCTAATTCATTCACGTCATGGTGGCCCATTTTGAAAGCATAGATTATGTCTGGCTTCTCCTACTGCCTGGCCCTCGGTTCCTGTTTCTCAGGGGACAGGGAAAATGAAATAGAAAACTGAAAAGGGTGACTTTTATAACTTCGTTAGTGGTTCTGGTGGACAGCGTGTCAGGGCTGGGGAGTGGCAGCCAGTGGCAGTGACATTTAATGCCTCAGATCCTAGAATCGTATCCTAGAATTTTCCCAAAACAGGATTTGTCTCTTCTCTTCTTAAAGCATCAGGCAATAAAAATTTGCAACCTTCTTTGAAAGTCACCTTTTCCAGCTTCAACACAAAAAAAGTTTTCCTTAAACACAATCAAAATTTATCCTGCTTACATGTAGATTATTTTCTCCAGTTTGGTCACCTACAGACGTAGAGGGCATTTATGTCCCTGACTAGCTCAAAACAAAGAAACAGACACACCTCAAAGCCACAGAGGATCATTACCAAATGCCTCAAAACCACTTGGCCCGTCTAAAACATCTCGGCTCCCCATTCCTCTGTTCTCTGAGCTGCCTGGTTTAGCATCCTTTTTGTTATTGTTTGTTACCTTCTGCCGGATCCTCTCCACATTTAGTTTGAAGTTGGAAGTAATATTTCAATAAGGATCTGGGTTCATGTAGAAAGAATCCAAAAAGATAATTTCTGGCCATGGTATGTCATGTTGCCACTCATACCTCGCAATATGTTGTTGGCATTTTCGCCACACTGCAGACTTAAATTCAGCTAGCTGCCCTGCTCTTTTTCTGCTGTTTCTTTTTCTTAGCATCTGCCCACGTTGTCCTATCTCTCTTGGTCAAGCCACTTTGCTTCTCCAGTGTTTGAACCCTTCCAGGCACATAGCAGGCACTCAATAAATTTGGGGGCGGGTGGGTGGGGAGGGATTGGATTGGTGCCAAATGAGTGACACAGACACAGACATAGGACCTCAGAGAAGGGAAAGAGCAGATAGAGATTTAGAAGAGTCAGGAAAGTTTCTTGGGGAAGTGGCATTTGGCCTGGTCCTTTGAGGAAGAAAGATGTTTAAATGGGCAGAGAGAATGGGGAAAGGCAGCCAAGGAAGTTGGGGGACAGTGTGTCAAGAGTCACAGGCAGGAAGAGTAAGATGCCAAGTATAGGAGGGAGAGTGGGCAGTGAGCAGTAAGAAGAGGGCCCTCACTCTGAATGAGGGCTAGCTCTGAAAGTCCACTTCTCTTCATTTTAGCATTTTGGTGATTTCCATCTCGAAGAACCAGAAAGAACGTGACAGCATTTTAAGATGAAGAGGTGAACTCTTCCACTTTGATGACATTTGCTGCCAGCTTTAGCAGACTGTGACACTCCTGGGGAGCACCATAGCCTTAAAGCCTAGATCAACCGCCCTATGCGGGGTGCAAGCCTTATAGACGTGCTGGGTTAAAGTAGGGAAAGGAGCCAGGAGCATTTCAACCCTCCACAGAGAAGCTGACGGTCACTGCCACCATATTCTGTGACAGAAAACAGTGTGAAGATGCTGGGGAATTGTATTGAAATGGTCAGAAGGCTTCTTGTTATCCTTCACTGCCGAGACTGCAGCCACATCTAAAAATGAACTTCTAAACTCCATGGGAGGGTCATGTTAGAACATGAAAAACTATGAAAAACTCCCCTGAAAATTTTTGTCAGTGCAATAACGGGTTTCGTTTGCATGGCACTGTGGGAAACGGGTTTTCCCAGCAGTCAGGCTAGCACCGTGGGCCCTGAGTAGGCAACCTACAAATGGCAGCACTTACAGTAATTCTGAGGCCACTGCCTGGAGCCAGCCCAGCCTTCCCTGTGGATGCTGGAAGGAAGGGTAGGAAGTTTGAGCTCAGGCCGGCTTTATCAGCATGAGGAGGTGAAGTGGCTCTGAGGTCAAGAGTGGAAAGATGGAATCTTCGTTTCCACAGAGATCATCCTGCTCAGGGGTAAAGCAAAGGGCCAGGCTTCCCCTACAGTGTCACAACAACCTCTGCACCACGTGTGCTTCCTGAATCACAAAGCTGCATCTCCCTCTCCTCATCTCTTCCTGCTGGGTCCTCTACAGTCTGTGACTGTGTTTTCATTTCATTTATGGTGTCTTTCATTGTACACATATTTTTAATTTTTATGAACTCAAATCTGTGTATCTTTTCTTTTTTCATGGCTTCCAAGTTTTGTGGCTTGCTCACCCTAGAATTACAAAAATATACTTTCATAAATTTATCCTTTAAATTTTTCACATAAAAATTTTTTAAATAATTTCTTTCACTTTTATTACAGTAAAGCCAAGGATGGATTAAAAAAATAAGTGGCGGTGACAAATTTACACTGAGGAGCAATAATTCCTGCTCTATTCTTCTCCAACCCTGGGTCTGCTCCTCAGAACAAACTCATTTAAAGTGTTTTTGTGTTTGTGATTTTTGTTTTGTTTCGTTTTTGAAACAGACTCTTGCTCTGTCACCCAGGCTGGAGTGCAATGGCGCAACCTTAGCTCACTGCAACCTCCACCTCCCAAGTTCAAGCAAGTCTCATGTCTCAGCCTTCCGAGTAGCTGGGATTACAGACGTGAACCACCATGCCCAGCTAATTTTATTTATTTATTTATTTATTTGTTTATTTATTTATTTATTTTTGTAGAGATGGGGTTTCACCTTATTGGCCAGCTGGCCTCGAACTCCTGGCCTCAAGTGATCCGCCCGCCTCAGCCTCCCAAAGTGCTGGGATTACAGACATGAGCCACTGCGCCCAGCCTCCTTTTAGATCTTTTACTTGGTTTTGTTTTGTTTTGTTTTCCAGTAATATAGGTGTTCAGGGTCAGCTTCCTTTGCCCTTCTTCATCCATCACCACCTCCAGTGTCCTGAAATGCACCTTAGTAATCTGTGGTTCACAGGTCATGCTCCTAGACCCATTGAAGGAGGAAGAGGAATTAAACGCATCCCATTAGTACATAATCTTGGAAGAGGAGCCTTCTGAATTTTACAATCAGGATTGAGGAAACTCTGTAAAGTACCTGCCTGGTGTTCCTTTCTTCCAGTCTCTTTGATTAAGTCACATCAAGATGCTAATGGCAAAGGTGTTTAATGGGTGTTTCACCAAGGCAGGTTAGGATTTCACTGGGATTCTTAAAATTTGAGGGTGTCTGTGATCGTCAAAATTTTTATTCATATAGTCCCTCATGAAATTTCTAAAACTCGGCTGGGCGCAGTGGCTCACGCCTGTAATCTCAGCACTTTGGGAGGCCGAGGCGGACTGATCACAAAGTCAGGAGTTTGAGACCAGCCTGGCCAAAATGGTGAAACCCTATCTCTACTAAAAATACAGAAATGTAGCCTGGCATGGTGGCACACGCCCGCAGTCCCAACTACTCGGGAGGCTGAGGCAGAAGAATTGCTTGAACCTAGAAGGCAGAGGTTGCAGTGAGCCAAGATTGCACCACTGCACTCCAGCCTGGGCGGCAGAGCAAGACTCCATCTAAAAAAAAAAAGAAAATAAATTTCTAAAACTCTGTATTTCTTTGCTCATTTTAAGTTGACATCTATAACTTTCTATTACTTCAAATACCTGGAAAAAATATCACTTCCAGTGTATTGTAATAATGTATCAAGTAGAAGTGGCAAAAATCAGTGAAAACATTTATTTGATCTGAGTAAATGTTCAAGAAAATAGAAAGCATGAACTTACTTCTAATCTGTGTTCCCTTTACTTGAAAATTCAATGTTGATCTACCAGAGGTAAGGCGGAAATTGTCACGTCCATATTCCTTGCAATTATTCAAAATATGCATCTGAGACCAGAACAAGACACAGGTGAAGAAGGGTGTTCACCAGGCCCCTTCTGCCAGTACAGAAGGTGATAGTGCAGTGGAGTCCTTTCATAGCAAGTTCTGCCTGCATGATTTCCAAAGCTTGAGTATTCCAAATCTAAGGTGAATAGGGTAGTATCCACTAAGCCCTGCCAAAAACTCGTTGCTGAGATGAAGGAAGCCGCCGCTGCAGTCAGTATTTCTCACCCACACACTTTGCTCTCTTTCTGGCTGGTATAGGAAGAATGGTGTCTTTTTTTTTTTTTTTTTTTTTTTTTGAGACAGAGTCTCAAAAAACTCAGGCTGGATTGTAGTGGTGCTATCTCAGCTCACTGCAACCCCTGACTCCCAGGTTCAAGTGATTCTCCTGCCTCAGCCTCCCGAGTAGCTGGGACTACAGGTGCCAGCCATCATGCCTGGCTAATTTTTGTATTTTTAGTAGAGACAGGGTTTCACCACATTGGCCAGGTTGGTCTTGAACTCCTGACCTTGTGATCCACCCACCTCAGCCTCCCAGAGTGCTGGGATTACAGGCGTGAGCCACTGTGCCCGGCTGGCATCTTTGATGATAGGTAGGAAGTAGAAGACGCAAGTTTATTAAATAAAAGCTGCCGTCATTCCTGCCACCCCACTACAATACATCTATTTCTTTTTTTTTTTGTTTTTTTGTTTTTTTGTTTCTGGTTTGTTTGTTGTTGTTGTTTGTTTGTTTGTTTTTTGTTTTTCTTTTTGACAGAGTCTCACTCTGTCGCCCAGGCTGGAGTGCAATGGCACAATCTTGGCTCACTGCATCTTCCGCCTCCTAGGTTCAAGTGATTCTCTTGCTTCAGCCTCCTGAGTAGCTGGGATTACAGGCTCCTGCCACCACACCTGGCTAATTTTTGTATTTTTAGTAGAGACGGGGTTTTGCCATGTTGTCCAGGCTGGTCTTGAACTCCTGACCTCAGGGGATCCACCTGCCTCTGCTTCCCAAAGTGCTGGGATTACAGGCGTCAGCCACCATGCCCGGCAATACATGTATTTCTAATGCCATGTTTCTACTTAATAGTAATATAGACAAGATAGGAAGGACACATTGGCCTGATCTTGGGCTTATATTGTCTTGATTTAAGGAGGCCAAATTGATAAAAGCACCAGTATTTCAAGTGGTCCCTTTATTTGACACTCTGAAGTTTTTTTTTACTTTCTAGAATGTTGTACCACAGTAAGATTCAGGTTGGGTGAGAGGTAAGCCTTTCTTTTTACATGAGGTGAAGGCCAGGATCCTTCTCACTGCAAGTTAAGTTTTAGGAAAGAATACATAACAAGACTGAAAACCTAGGAATTGATTCTCTTAAAAACTATCAGTGCCCACATACCCTGTGAAAATCCCCAACTGTTCTCAGGGATACGAGTATTTCAGTTTGAAGAGCTTGCCTCAGCCCAAGTGAATGCATCTTGTGGCAGGGAAGTGCATGCATTGTGGGGTGCCAGTAGTAGTGATGCTTTAGAAGTGGACCTATTTAGAAGTGGAAAATGCCTGTATTCTTCCTCTCTCTTTCTTTAGGATGATTTTCACTCTCCCAACCCAATGGACACCCAGAAGCCTCATGCTTTCATCCTTCCTAGTCATCTTTTTATTTAAAGGGATCTCAGTGTCTTCAGTAACACTGAAAAATATAGGATGGCTAGCAGCTCCAATTGCTATTTTTGCTAGGAAAGTTTGTTTTCTAATGGCCTTAAGTTAATATTCAGACACTTCTATACCATATTCACAATGTTTGTCACGTTCATATACCATGTCTACTATCATTTTCTTATTTCTCTCTAAATGTACTCTTCATTCTACATGTTTAATTTAGAAAAAAAACTATTGTATCTCCACTACACTGAATATCCCTGCTGTCTTAGCCTGCATTCTCCAGAAAGCCAAGCTGGAGAAAAGGCTTGAGTGAAGTAATTTATTTGGAAACATGGGTCCAGCAATGCAGGCCTGGGAAGGAGGCACAGCCAGTACAAGGAAGCCTCACAGAGGTGACCACTGTTAGGGGCCACTGGTACTTGATCCCACAGGGACTTTCTGGGGAGCCTCGTGCAATGTCTGTCAGAACTGTTCACCTGAGAGGCAAAGGAGGAAGCAGTTATCCACCAGCTTCCAACCCTCTTGGTCAAGAGCAGCTCCATGGGCATCGACTTCCCTGTATTTCTGGATTGCAGATGCTTGAGTGAACTTTCAAAGAATGCCAAGACAGCAGAGAAGCCCTGGGTGAGGACAGAATGGAATCAAAGTGTGGATCCTGCAGGCCCATGCAAGGTGCTATCAGGTTCCACCTGTGCAAACAAGTATCTTGGTCCAGCATGGGTCAGCTGCTCACTCACAGGGGCTCCAGAATCCTGCAAAGGGGCACACAGGGGTGGGTGGCAAGCTAGTTGGAAATGGGAGTGATGGGCATGACTAAAGTCTTCCTCACCCCACCTGAGATGCACTCAACTGTGGCTAGGGTGACCAGAATTCACTGTCCAGCATCGCTGGCAAGAGCCCACTCTGAAGATGGTGGGATGCAGAGGTGGGAGTACAGTTGAGGGTGATCTTGTGAGCTGAGCACTCTCCCAGAAGTGTCCCCTACATATGAGGTTGACAGCTTATTCCTGCAGGTACTCAGGAGTAACTCTGGGTGCTAAAACAAAACTTGAGACCAGCACAGAAACAGCCAGCCCATGAAGTTCACCTTCCATCACACAGCAAGGCTAGCGGGATGCCCCTCCCTCTTCTTGAGTATCATTCTTCACTTCCCCTATGCCGCGTGGTGCTCTTGGTGTTTTGTGTTTGTTAGTCTGTGCACGGTGGTGAGGGAGGCTGCCGTGTGATTTTCCCCAGACACAGCCTCTGCAAAAGCAACTGGGAGAAGACAGCAGCAGAGGGAGCTTCCTCTGCTGTCCAATAAAACTGCTGGTGCTAACAAAGTACTTCTGAGTCAATTCAAATTTTCTGTCGAGCAACTGCAGGCTAGAAGGGGAAATGCCACCTCTCTGATAGACAACCCTCCCGAAGAAAACGGAGCGACTTGTCATTGCTTTATAGACTATAAGAAGAGAACATCTCAGAAGTGGAGTCTCATCTGAAATCAAAGGAGTTAAAGAAAAAGTGGAATTTTTCTTCAGCAAGTAAGTACATTTACTATTATCTTACTGTGGGATAGCTTGGTAGAACTAGTTACCAGCAACCTCACTGCTTTTTAAACAAACACACCGCCACTACCACCTCCTGGATCCATGCTTTCCCTCAAAGGAAACTTCAGGGTCTCATTCCCACAGGAGGCTGTGGCTTCCCAACACATTTGGAGCATCATAGTCAGAATTGTGGCCCTTTATTTTAAAATGTCCTAGATGCTAGCAAATATTATTTTTGTGGGCTGTATTTGAATTTCTCAAGCCAGTAAAATTCTAGTGAAAGTCGGAAAATCGCTTGAGCTCGGGAGGTTGAGACTGTGGTGAGCTATGGTCACACCACTGCACTCCAGCCTGTGCGACAGAGCAAGATTCTATCTTAAGAAAAACAAATTCTGGTGAATAAGTCTCTTTCAGCTAATTCTGCCTAAAATGCATGATGGCTAACAAAACAATATGGCGTGACGAAGTCTAGCTTCAGCGTGGTCTCCAAAGAGGACACTCCAGTATTCTCTGAGCAGCACGGGGCTGGGGGAGCACAGTGTTCATTTTCATTTCTCAATTTTGACGTGTTTACTGGAAAAATTAAACCCTAGCCGTCTCACATGAGAGCACATAATTTTTTTTCTCTCTGTCACCCAGGCTGGAGTGCAGTAGTGCAATCTTGGCTCACTGTAGCCTCCACCTCCTGGGTTCAAGCAATTCTCGTGCCTCAGCCTCCCAAGTGGCTGGGATTACAGGCACCCACCACCGCACCTGGCTAATTTTTGTATTTTTGGTAGAAATGGGGTTTTGCCACATTAGCCAGGCTGGTCTGGAACTCCTGACCTCAAGTGATCCGCCCACCTCAGCCTCCCAAAGTGCTGGGATTACAGGCATGAGCCACCACGCCTGGCCCTGGAGTACATAATTTTAATAAGTAACGTGTGCAGTGTCTTTTTTCCCTCCCTTTTTACGGATAGACTTTTCTGGTTATTGAGATCTCATACCCCTTTATGATATGCTATTTGAGCAGCGGGTTTAAAGAATTGAGATACTTGTTTTCTTATGTTAATATGTCAAGAAAGAAGTTATTTCATAACTTAGGTCCTGCCTTGGACAAGATACACCCTTACTGTCTGCTCTGTGTTTCTTGGTATGTTCAGAAGAGAATTTGAACTTTTGGAGGCTGGCTAGCAGATATGGAGGGTCCTTAGAGCTCTCTGTGTTTCTAACCAAATCTTAATCCCACCTATTAAGTAGAAAGCCTTTACATGGAAGGGCTGTGATTGGTTCTTGGAACTGGTCCCCTCACAGAATTTCCACTTTCTTTCCCTCAGGGTCACGCCCTGCTTTAGAGGTTGCTTAGGTTAAACTCTCTAACTAATTTTAGCAGGCAACTCTGGAGTTTTACAACTCATAGTAGGCACACCTTCCTTCCTGGATGACTTTTATTTGTTCCTTTTTCAGGTTGTGAAACTAAATCCACAACTTTTGGAGACCCAGGAACACCCTCCAATCTCTGTGTGTTTTGTTAACATCACTGGAGAATCCTCTAGGCCGGCAATTGGATTGTCACCACCCTGCCTGTTTTGTGCCTGGGAAGTGCCCTGGTCTTACTTGGCTCCAAATTGTTGGCTTTCACTTTTGACCCTAAGCATCTGAAGCTATGGGCCACACATGGAGGCAGGGAATATCACCATCCAAGTGTCCATACCTCAAGTTCTTTCAGCTCTTGGTGCTGGCTAGTCTTTCTCATTTCTGTTCAGGTAAGCAACTTTCAGGAACTTAACGGAGTCAACTGCTACAGGGTTAAGAGAAAGGAGGTGGGGTCCTCTGAGCTGCTCCCTTCTATTATCCTATCAGCTGGAAGGAACTTTCAGGGTGTTTTCAGAACATTTTAAAGATGAGAAGACTGTGGTTCAAAGAGGTTAAAGGACATTCCTATCATCACACAGCAAGTTAGTAACCAAGTTAACTCAAGAATGTACAAGGAAGCATGGAAGGGATGGTGTTATTTTAACAAAACCATAGAGCCAATTCATAATGGTCTCTTTCATTAGATGAGTATTAGATGCTCATGTACATTTTGTGATGTGCTAATACCAGCCTCAGAGTCCATTCCCAAACTATATTTTCATGATACAGCTCAGTGAAAGTGTCCTGCTTCTAAATTTGAACAATGGTGATCTTCTTTCCAATTTGAAGGCGGGAGAGTAGTTGAGGACAATTCCTCTTAATGACGTTAATCTTCTTAACCTTCTTAAGTTCCTCTTAATACATTAATCTTATTTGTTCTGTTTTGGATGCTGAGATCTTTTTTCAACATTGGCATCTGACTTTAAGTGGTATCAGATTTAACATAAAATTATATTTTTAGTTGTTTTTAATCTGCCACAGAGGTATTACATATATGTCCTGAAAGTAATAATTTGACTTCTAGAGGCTTTTGTTCCTGCTCAGGTGATCTTAAGAGTGCTGAACTTTTGGGACTGTCAAGAAGGGTGAGGCTTGTCCCTGCTGGCAGGATGGTTCTGATTTTTTTTTTTTTAAGTCAGAAAACAAAAGATCTGTTTTCTAGTGAGCAGTATACCTCCTGGTTTCCCACAAATCAAGAAGTTTGGGCTCCAGCATGATTTGCCAGTCTGCAAAGACCCGACTATTAAGGGTCCTTGTCTTAAAAACTTCTCACGTAAAGTACTGGCTAGAATATCAGAGGTGTGAGAGAGAGGTAGAGGGAAGGGAAGAGGAGATGGGGGCACACAGATTACTTGACTGTAATAGTAGTCATTTAAAATTTTCTCTCCAGAGCTATTTTGCATTGTTTTCAGAACCAAGAGAACCATGGCTTACATTTCACAATTTACACCTCAGATTTTGTATATATTTGACAGTTACATTACATTTCCAACAGTTACAATTTCCTTCTGGGGAGCTGGGGAAGCATTCCCAAACTAGTCTTCTGGGGAGTACAGAGGAGTTTAAAATATTTAGAAGGAAATTTGTACAGGCTTCCCAGAAATAAGGGAGGTGGGGAGGGAGAGAGAATAGAAAGAGGGAGAATGATAAAAAAGTAAAAGAAGACATAAAATAAAAATTAAAACCCAAACTTTAGAAACTGTACCAGGAAAATTAGAGTCAGAGTTAAATGGAAAGAGATCTTTGAGCTAAAGAAAGATGTTTAGGAAAGCACCTTGTTCTCCAGCTATATCCTGATTTTACTGCTGCTGTGACTAAGTCAATGAACCACCTACTGTGTGCCAGGTGGGCCATAAAGTTGAGGTTAGGATTCCTGCACTCAAAGAGGTCTGCATATGTTAGTTGGGGGAATGCAAAGCTAACCCATGTAAAACAAGCAAAGAGCAATGAAATGCTTTGCCCTGATTGTAGGAGCCCAAGATCTGGGAAAGGGGGTACCAGACTGGGCTGCAGCAAGGAGGGCAGGCTTTACAGAGGCAGATGGATGATGGAGAGAGAATTCTAGTCAGGGCAACAGCCTGGACAAAGGCACAAAGGTAAGGATGAGGCTGGCACAGGTGTTCATTCTTTTGTTTAATCATTTATTAATTCAACAAACATCATCTACAAGCAAGAGACTTTTCTTGGTCCTGGGGACATGGCTCCGGCGTTTGTGAAATTTACTATCATTGGGAAGAGGGAAAGTAATTCAATAGCCACTCAAATGAATGTGTTTGTTTGTTGGCCAACAAACAAAGCCAAGTGCTTTGAAGGCAGGGCATAGGCACTGCCTGAGAAAGTGCTGTCTTCCCCTGCCAGTGAGGAGGGCAGTGAGCTATGGGAGGAGCAGAGGAGGGACTGGCCCAGTGAGCAAAACCAGACCCTGCAGCACTTGTGGGCTATAGTCACGAATCCGCATGTTATTCAGGAGGCTGGAAGGGCTTTACCCAGGGTAGTGGCGCGGTCTACCCCAGCTCTGTTCACATTTGACACATACCCGTAACCTGGGGGTTTTGCTAAATTGCAGTCTCTAGCACAGGGAATTTTTTAGAGAAGTGAATCTATTTTGCATAATGCTGTAATGATAGATGTAAGTCATTATAAATTTGTCCAAATCCATAGAATATGCAATACCAGGAGTGATCCCTATCGTGAACTCTGGATTGGGGCGGTAATGATGTGTTAATGTAGGTTCATTGATTTTAACAAGTGGACTGCTGTGGCGCAGGATGTAGACAGTGGCGGAAGCTGTGAATACGTGGGGAGGGAGTATATGGAAATCCTCTGCACTTTACACTCAATTTTTCGATGAATCTAAAGCAGCTCTAAAAAATAAAGTCTATCTAGTTTTTTAAATGCTGTTTCCACTTAGGTGGGTCTGGGATGGGCCTGAGATTCTGCATTTCTAAGAAGCACCTAGGTGATGCTGATGCTGCTCTGCATACACTTTCAGTTTCAGTAGTAAAGGTGTAAATAACTTCAAAAAGGAAAAAGTGTTACTGAAGAAGGGCTTGTAGGGCAGCTCCCATGACTGTGCAAAACCTATTAGGAGGTTATTTCAGTCCTTACAGTAACTGATGATGTGCTTGATGAAAAGAATTGAGTCAGAGGGAAGTTGATGGAGAGTGTGTACCATGTAAAATTGGTGAAGACTGCCTAATGGGAGTGTAGGTGTGAGTTGTGCATGGTCTGTGGGAGGCGAGATTGAGTGAATAAAGTGGAGTAGGATTATAGAGGGCTTTATTCAGGGCAGAGATTTGCCACACTAGGTCTTCGCCTCCTGCCCTGGGTCAGGAAGCTATACCATGGCAAAGGTGTACCCCTCTCCTCCTGCCCAGTCACTGATGCCCAGGGGAAGGGACCCCTCTTTCATGCACAGGGTGGAACCAGCCAGGCTCCTCTCCCACTCTAGGTCGGCAGGCACTGTCTATGGGGCAGAAACGCCTGACTTTGTACTCCAGCAAAGTGCAATAAGTGCTTGGTCAGTAAGTAAGTGGCAGTAAGGCTGAGGCTCTAACAGGGCAGCCCTCAGAAGGACCAATGTGGGCAGCTTTTCTTTCAGAGCCAGAGTCCTTTAAGAGAGGGTCAGGTCTAAGGAGAGGGGAAAGGCCTCCTGCAGGAGGAGGCAAGAGATGCAGGAAAAGCATTGCCTATAAGTTTATAGTCTGAGAACTCAGAGCTAGGAGAAAAGAGAATGCCCCAAAGTGCCACCATTCACAGAACACATCCTCCTCTCCCCGCAACGCATACCACTATGCTGCTGGCCCAGGGGTCCCATGACCAGTGATTGTTCCCATCATCACCCTGACAACAGTTGTTCAAGTCCCTGAGCATTTGAAGGATATAAATACTGTGTAGAAAGAGAAAAAGTAAGGATCAGATGGTACAGAGTATATGAGCGGGGTCTAAACAGGGGGAAAAGTCAGGAACAGTGTGAACACCAGGAGACACAGGTCTCAAGCCTGCGGCTGCCAGAGGCAGCTCTTCCTGTCTCCTTTGTGTGGCTAGCACCTAGCCCATGACTGACACCAGCCCTGTCGGTGCTAGTTCACCTAATCAAACATTTAGAGGGGTCCAAGATGGTCACTCTTGTTGGAAGGGTGTGAACAAACCAGGAACAGTAAAATCTCCAGGTGGTGAGACAATAGGTGACTTTCACGCTTTTCTATATCTTCCATTCTTTCTAAGAATGTTTATTTTATAGTCAGGGAAAATGTTTATTTAAAAAGCACACTTGCGTTTACAGGGAGATCATGTATGCCCTGTCATTTGGTAAGTTTTAAGATGTTGTGTCAACTGCTTCTTTCCCTTCTCCACCAGCAGTGGCGATGCAGCTCCCAGATCCCTGCCAGGGCAGCCTCTCTAACGACTACTGAGGTTGAACTCCCTGGGAGGGGCACTGCAGACTGGCCACTGCATCCTCCAGGCCTCCAGGCTGTATGGAGAGGGTGGGGAAGACTCAGGTCTTCCTAGTATGGATTCTTTTTTTCCCTTCATGTTTTATTTGCACTGACATAAAATTCAACGTTTTAAAGTATACAATTCAGCCAGGCATGGTGGCTCACTCCTGTAATCCCAGCACTTTGGGAGGCCGAGGTAGGTGGATCATCTAAGGTCAGGAGTTTGACACCTGCCTGGCCAACATGGTAAACCCTGTCTCTACTAAAAATGCAAAAATTAACCACACAAGGTGGCCAGTGCCTTTAATCCCAGCTACTCGGGAGGCTGAAGCAGGAGGATCTTTTGAACCCGGGAGGTGGGGGTTGCTGTGAGCCAAGATCACGCCACTGAACTCCAGCCTGGGCAACACAGCGAGACTCTGCCTCAATAAACAAACAAACAAACAAACAAAGTGTACAATTCTGTGGGTTTTAGTATATTCACAATGTTGTGAACCCACCATCACTATCAAATTCCAGAACATTTCCATCATCCCAGAAATAAACCTGCGCCTATTTGCAGCTACTCCTCATTCCCCTGTACCCCACCTCCTTGCAACTACTAATTTACTCTCTGTCTCTATGAATTTGCCTGTTCTGGACATTTCTTTTCTCTTCTTTTTTTCCAGAATCTAGGTAAGAAAGAATACTCTGGACATTTCTTACAATATGTGGCCTTTTGTGTCCATCTTTCACTGAGCATTATGTCTTTCAGGTTCATCCATGTTGCATATGTCTTAGTACTCCATTCGCTTTTACAGCCAAATAATATTCTGAAATAATATTCTGTTGTAGATTGAGATCTATTTTTTCTTTTTGTAGCGATGGGGTTTTTGCTATGTTGCCCAGGCTGGTCTCGAACTCCTGGGCTCAAGCAATCCACCCGCCTTGATCGGCTCCCAAAGTGTTAGGATTACGGGTGCCTGGCCTAGATTGAGTCCCTGAGAGGTCCATTTTTCTTTTTTTTTTCTTTTTTTTTTTTTTTTCCTGAGACGGAGTCTCGCTCTGTTGCCCAAGGTGGAGTGCAGTGGCTCAATCTCTGGCTCACTGCAAGCTCCGCCTCCCGACTTCACGCCATTCTCCTGCCTCAGCCTCCCGAGCAGCTGGGACTACGGCTCATAAAAGTCCTCCACACAAAAATTAGCCCGCCACCACGCCCGGCTAATTTTTTTTAAATTTTTAGTAGAGACAGGGTTTCACTCTGTTAGCCAGGATGATCTTCGATCTCCTGATCCGCCTGCCTCGGCCTCCCAAAGCACTGGGATTACAGGCGTGAGCCACCACGCCGGGCCCAGAGGTCCATTATTTGTCTAAAACTAGTGGTCTACACTTGTTGGCAAATAGCTTCCTCTCCTGGGTGGCTAGCAGCCCAGAGTTGAAGTGGTCAGAGCAGGAGGGTGGCCAAGGGGTTAGGAGAGGCAGAGGCTGAGGCCAGCACTGTTGAGTGTCCCCAGTGTGCCATACAGGGGGGCAGTTTCCACACATCCGCCAGAAGGCGAGCAGCATTGCTGTCCATCTCTGCCTTCTGTCCGCCTCCTCTCACAGCCTCTGCCCCTTTCTGACTGCTGCTGGGTAGAGGTGCTGGATGGGCTCCCCATGCCAGCTATGGGCACTGAACTTAGTTCAAGAATCAGCCAGTTACCATGGTGATGCTGGTCCTGTGGGGGTGTGGTTCAGCAAAGCAGGCTGTTGTGCATGAGAAAGAACAGCCCCATTAAAAATCTGTAGAGCCTTCTACACTTAAGAAAGCACTTTACATCTGGTATCCTGTGATCGCTGTGATAATTATGTGAAGCAGGGAAGATAGTTATCTTGGTCTGTTTTGTGCTACTATAACAGAATACCTGACACTGGGTAATTTAGAAAGAACAGAGATTTATTTCTTACTGTTCTGGAGGCTGGGAAGTCCAAGGTCAAGGGGCTCACATCTGATGAGGACCTTCTTGCTGTATCATCCCATGGCAGAGGATAAAAAGGCAGGAGAGCATGCACGAGACACAGAGTGGGAAGGAGGCCAAAACCATCCTTTATAAGGAAGCCGCTCCTGCTGTAGTGAACCCACTCGCAAGAAAATGGCATGAATCCATCCATGATGGCAGAGTCTCCATGACCTAGTCACCTTTTAGCAGTCCCACTTCTCAACACTGTTACACCCAGAATTAAATTTCCAACACCAAAACTTTAGGGGACACATTCAAATCATAGCAATAGTATTATGACTGTTTTACAGAGATGGAACCTGAAGCCCAAAGAGGTTACCCACCTTGCTCATGGTTATGATTCTAATACACAGTGGATGGAGCCAGACCTCATTTCCTCATGCCTAGACATGCATTCAGCAAGTATTTACTGAGCACCTACTATGGGCCAGGTCCCATTCTAGACACTGCAGATATGGCAGTGAACAAAGGAGGAAGCCTCTGCTCCATAGCTCCATACGTAATTATGTATTACATATACATGTAAATATACATCACAGTTGTAAAAATATATATCAGTTGGAGACAAGCCTGAAGAGAAACAAATCAGGCAAAGAGACTAAAGAGTAGCAGGATGGAGCTGGGCAGGGAGGATGATGCTGTTCAAGGAGAGTCAGGGAAGGCCTCTTTGACAAGGGGCCACGAGAGCAGATGTGAGCAAAGTGAGACCTGAACTGTGTGGATCTCTGGGGAAGACATTGGCTCCCTTTAATGTCCCAGGTACTGTGGAGGACTTTTATGAGCAGTACTTCATTTTGAATCCTCACACCCACTGGGATGGGTAGGTCTCACAATGCCCATTCAAAAATGGCAAAGCAAGCTCAGAAGTTCAACCAGGTTTGAAATAGTAATATTGAGATTTCCGGGCCCTGACTCTCCCCGCCAGAGTCACTGAAGCAGACAAAACCGTTAGAGACATGTCAGTGTCAACCGCTTTTTGTCTGTGTGTGACAGAGTCCCTAAAACAGACAAAACTGAAATAAATTTGTTGGGCAAATTTATAATGATTGTTTTCTGTCTCTGTGTGGTGGAACCCTGAAAACTGAGTTTCTGTGTGTGAATTTCCAAATTGTTCGGAAGATTTTGGTTCCTCTTTTTAGTTCTATTCTTCCTCACGCTTACCCTCAGAAGGCTGGACAAAAACGCCTTAGAAGCCATCATCAAAATTACATGGTTTCTCTTTCAGTTACGCTCTTTTGCTAACATCACCCCATACCAAAATCAGTGAGAAATATGGGATTCTTTTTGGGTGGGAACAAATAGCTCGGTGGGGAAAGACCGTATTATTGGGGGCCCAGATAAGTGAGTCGCTGTCTGTCTGGCCCAAAGCAAGACCAGAGTCCTATATCTGACATAACCCTTGAGTGAAATGAAAGGTAAGAGTTAGCAGTGGGAGGAGGGAGAAAGAAAAATTGAAACTCTTACAGAAGACCTGCTATGTCCTTGGGACTTTTTATTTATACCATTTAATTGAATTGAATTTTCCAGTGATCCCAAGGGGAAGATGTCATACCAATTTAGAGATGAGGAAACAGATGAAACAGCAAGTGGCTGAGCTGGAACTAGAATCCAATCAATGGAGATGGATAGCCCATGTTCCTTCTATGTCTCATTTTGCTTTCCTTGCAACACTAGGAGTGTCTGGGTTGTCATTTGATCTTTAGCTAATATAGCTTCACTTTGAAATACGCTCCCCTCAAGTATATCTTTTCATTTCTTCCCTTCTTTCAGATATATTCCCTAAAGCAGGGACTGGCAACATTCCACACAATTGCTGAAGGTGTGCTTGGACTATTCTGCATTACCTCATTTTGCTATGCAAATACCCACCATCACAACACTCTCTTGTTCAGTGCTGTGGTGGGGCCGTATCCAGTCTCACAGAGGCCTGAGAATGGCTGGTGAGATGGAAAGGTGCTAGTGCCCCATGATCCTGCTATCTAAGAAGAGAGAGGGCTTGGAAATGAAGTCCCTAGACATGGGTCTCCCTAAGGGGATCTGTATGGCTTCAGGGAACACAGGGCCCAGAAGGCATAGCATGACAGCACCGGGCAGGGGGCACTGGGGCCTTAGAGGGATGCTGCTTTTAGGTCCTACAACAGCCTAGGAAGAATGACCATGCCTTCTAAACCAAAAATCAGAAAATATAGCCTGCTAAGGAATTTTGGTGCTATTGACACAGAGACTAGTTTAGATATTGATGTGCTGATATTTCTTGGTTATACGGATGGAGAAATGAACAGAATGTTTTAAACAACACTTCTAGCAAATCCAGGCTGGAGGGTAACTGTATAGCATGGACTGCAGATAGCCAAAGAGATAAAGGCAGGCTATAGGATCTATTTAGGGTACCTGAAGACGGTAGAAATAGTCCAAAGGTATAAGCATGGGAGTCATTTCAGTCTGAAACCATTGGGATCAATCAGACCTGGAAAGAAAGGGACTCTGTTTCTTATTTATTTATTTATTTATTTATTTATTTTGAGACGGAGTCTCACTCTGTCACCCAAGCTGGAGTGCAGTGGTATGATCTTGGTTCACTGCAACCTCCGCCTCCTGGGTTCAAGTGATTCTCCTGCCTCAGCCTCCTAAGTAGCTGGGATTACAGGTGTGTGCCAACACACCTGGCTGACTTTTTGTATTTTTAATAGAAATGGGGTTTCACCATGTTGACCAGGCTGGTCTCAAACTCCTGACCTCGTGATCCACCCACCTCAGCCTCCCAAAGTGCTGGGATTACAGGCTTGAGCCACGATGCCCGGCCTCGGACTCTGTTTCTTAAAGCAAAAGGGCTCAGTGGTAGGGCTGGGTTGGAGTGGGGGGAGGACAGTGTTGGCTTACTTACTGGAACTGGGGCCTAAAACTGGAGAAATCAATAAATAAGAAGAATGGCTCTAAAAGCCTGGGCCAGAAAGAAAAAAATGTGTAAAACTGGGGCAGTTTCTTTTCCTCAGCTCAGTTTCCTCATTTGTAAGATAAGGCCACGAGAATGAATGATCATGGAAATCCCTTCCAGACCTCACATTCCTTACTATGACTTTCATATCCCCTGAGGCTGAGTACATTGTTTAACCCATGGTTGGCACTTATATCCAGCCCTTCTCAGGGGACCAGTGGACTTTCTCCCTCGCTAGGGATCCCAGTCTCTGTCCCCAACTCCTGGCCCATAGGCATCTGGCTATATACATAAAACAAGCAAGTGCCTTTCCATATTTCTGAATGCTCAAGATGTCTCGTCATGCTGGGCGTGGTGGCTCAAACTTGTAATCCCAGCATGTTGGGAGGCTGAGGTGGGCAGATCACCTGAGATCAGGAATTTGAGACCAGCCTGGCAAACATAGTGAAACATTGTCTCTACTAAAAATACAAAAATTAGCTGGGCGTGATGGTGGGGGCCTATAATCCCAGCTACTTGGGAGGCTGAGGCAGGAGAATTGCTTGAGCCTGGGGGTGGAGGTTGCAGTGAGCCGAGATTGCCCCACTTCACTCCAGCCTGGGCAAAAGAGCAAGACTTCGTCTCAAAAAAGAAAGAAAGAGAGAAAGAAAGAAAGAGAGAGAGAGAGGAAGGAAAGAAGGAAGGAAGGAAGGAAGGAAGGAAGGAAGGAAGGAAGGAAGGAAGGAAGGAAGGAAGGAAGGAAGGAAGGAAGGAAGGAAGGAGAAAGAAAGAAGGAAGCAAGGAAGGAAAGAGAAAGAAGGAAGGAAGGAAAGAAAAAAAAGAAAGAGAAAGAAAGAAGAGAAAGAAAGAGGTGTCATCATATGGAGATGCAGGGGAAGGGGAAGATTCTGGATAACTCTTGAAAGGTAACATCACTGGAAGAGCTTTACCTCTTTGGTTGGGTGTTGAACTGGATGTAGGAGCAGCACTCAGTGGTATGTGCAGGTGGAAAAATAAGGCAATTTGCTTGTCGGTATATCAATAGGTATATCAAAGGTGTAAGGTGGCTGGTAATATATTGAATTCAACTTTAGGCTGCAAACATAGATTTAGGTAAAGGAGGTGACAACCCAGTTCTACTCTGAGCCAATCACACAGCGGATGTCTGGAATGTTAGATTTAGTGGACTTTGCTCTCTCAAAAAAATATACACACAAATCAAACTGTGTAGTGAGGAAAGTGAGGGCACTCACTTTCAATACATCAATAAGGAACAGGGGCAGATGGGAACCTGCAGAACTATCTGAGAGAGGACATCACTATACTCAGATATCTGCAAGTCTTGTCATGTAAGAAGAATGAGATGTGTTTTGTAATGCATGTAGAAGATAGAGGGAAACAGACTTCAACATAAAGCAAAGCAAAACTTCCTCAGTCAAACTGTCCAAAGATGAAATCAAAAGCCTTAGAAGTTAGTAAATTCCCCACCCCCTTGGAGAAAGGAGAATGGGATTCATATTTGGTGTGCGTCTGGGCACTGAAATACAGTATGTGCTTGCCATAAATTATCTCATTTAATCCTCATAATAACCAATGTGAAGATTGGGGTTCAGAGAAGTAAAGCAAATTGCTTGAAGTCACACAGCTACTGTGGATTTTATTAAACACAAAAAGCCCATGTTCTTTCTACACCAACAACCAGGAGCCTCTAGGCAAGGATGCTAGCAGGGGGCACTTAGTCATGATTGCCTTTAAAGTAAGTAGGGAAGTAGGCAGTCCTGAGAGCTTTAAATCCTAAGTCACTCAAGTGAAAAGAGGAGGAATCAGGATGTGTATTAAGGTGACAGATGAAGGTTTTATTCCTGTGCCAAGCCAGTGAAGTCACATGAAATGGATTGTCTTTAGCTCACTTAATCTGGATAAAATTTATCCTTAGATTTTTTCCATGGTTAAATGCAGTTCTGTAGTTTAAATGAATGGGTGTACATGTGCATATCTCTGTGTGTGTGTGTGTGTGTGTGTGTGTGTGTGTGTGTGTGTGTGTGTGTGTTGTTGTTGCATCATGTGATTGTGGGGAGAGGGGCTGTAGGAGAAACGCAAGGGAAAGGGCAGTAAGCATCAGAGACTAGGTCTTTATAGTGAAATTCTAATTTCTCAAGGCAGTAGTAGCTGAAAATTACCTAATCAAGTGACCAGGCAACAGAGCCAAGAAGGAGGCCTTCTGTAAGTGGGAATTCATGAATAATGAAGATTGATTATGTTCCCTACCTATTTAAAGTATGGCCCTCTTTTTTCTTCTTAGTTGACCTCATCTCCCTCCCTTATTCTTCGTCATGGCTGCAGAATCATAGGCCCTTGGAATCTTAGGCTGACCTGCCCTGTCCTAGACTTCCTGAACCTCACAATCTCTCAGTTGCCTCAGCTGCAAAATGGGGAAAATAATACATATCTCATGGGGTTGTTGGGGGATTAAATGAAATAGCACCTGTCCCCTCCATAGAGCCACCACAGAGGAAGCAAAAAAAGGAAATATTATGAAGAGTAATTCAATATAGGCTATCTAGACAGAGGTGGGCAGCAGCACCTTGCCCTCCTCCACCACCACAGTGCCCAGAACCTTAGTCAGGACTGACTTCTCTTGGGGGTGGTACTGTGTTAGATAAACCAAATAAGAAGTAATAGGACTAAACACGCCTGCTGTAAGAGAAGGCTCATATGCTCCTAAATCTTGCATGTCATTGGAAAATTCTCAAGAAAAAGGAAAGGGATAGTTTATGTTATAATGATTGGTCCACGATCCGATTTTAGTGATTTGTCTTCACTGTTTTCAAAACCAAATTTGTTTTTTGTGCAATCACATTTAGTTTTTCTAAATAGTGACTTCCAAAACCTTTAAAAAGCATTGAAGGTGCAACTGCTACTTTTTGAGGTTCCTCAAAAAATTAAAAATAGAACTACTATATGACCCCAAAATTCCATATATCCATAAGAATTGAAAGCAGGGTCTTGAGGAGACATTTGCACACCCATGTTCACAGCAGCACAGCAGCCAGGAGTTGGGAAGCAAGCAAAATGTGCATCAACAGATGAATAGGCAAACAAAATGTGCGGGGGGTGTGTGTGCATAATATTATTCATTATCCTCATGATCACATCATTACCATTCCAAAGGAAGGAAATCCTATCGTATACTACTTGAATGAACCTTGAGTGCATCATGCTAAGTGAAATAAGCCGATCATAAACAGGCTGTTACTGTATGATTCTATTTCTATGAGATATTTAAAGTAGCCAAATTCATAGAAACAAACAGAATGGCAATTGCCAGAGGCTGAGGGGAGAGGGGGAAAAGGGAGTTGTTTAATGGGCGTAGAGTTTCAGATTTGCAAAATGAAAATTTCTAGAGACCTGTTTCACAACAACGTGAATATACTTAACACTACTGAACTGTACACTTAAAAATCAATAAGATGATAAATTTTATGTTATGTGTTTGTTTGTTTTGAGACAAAGTTTCACTCTTGTTGCCCATGCTGGAGTGCAATCTCAGCTTACTGCAACCTCCACCTCCTGGGTTCAAGTGATTCTCTTGCCTCAGCTTCCCGAGTAGCTGGGATTACAGGTGCCCTCCACCACACCCGGCTAATTTTTTGAATTTTTAGTAGAGACAGAGTTTCACCATGTTGGCCCGGCTGGTCTCAAACTCCTGACCTCAAGTGATCTGCCTGCCTCGGCATCCCAAAGTACTGGTATTACAGGCGTGAGCCACCACGCCCGGCCTGTTATGTGTTTTTTACCACAATTTTTAAAAAATGAAGAGAAAAAAAGCATTGAGGACCCAAAAAGTCAAACTGGATTGATGCTTAGTCACTAGACACAACACCCTAAGTTCTGTTACTGCCAACTTTGGATTCCTGACCGTGCAGGAATCTTTATTTAATAAATATACAATCCTGTTCTGTTTGCCTCTCCATAGGTGTTATCCACGTGACCAAGGAAGTGAAAGAAGTGGCAACGCTGTCCTGTGGTCACAATGTTTCTGTTGAAGAGCTGGCACAAACTCGCATCTACTGGCAAAAGGAGAAGAAAATGGTGCTGACTATGATGTCTGGGGACATGAATATATGGCCCGAGTACAAGAACCGGACCATCTTTGATATCACTAATAACCTCTCCATTGTGATTCTGGCTCTGCGCCCATCTGACAAGGGCACATACGAGTGTGTTGTTCTGAAGTATGAAAAAGATGCTTTCAAGCGGGAACACTTGGCTGAAGTGATGTTATCCGTCAAAGGTTGGTGGGATTTTCTGATTTTACTTTAGGCCGGCAGATTCCTAATGCCCTTAAAGACACATGACTATTGATTTAGGTGAAAATTTTACCAAAGAGGGATGTAACTCACTTCATGTCTTGGGGTTAAGTCTCTAGTTGTACGATAAACCCTAACTGGTTTCTAAAGATGTCCTGGAAATATCTGTTAATGTACATTTCTTGTTCTTTGACAATCCAAGTTCATGACAATCATCCTGGGGCACTGTAATGACCTAAAGAGCCTCTCAATTACCAAGGGGAATCTTTGACTTGATATAGCCTTGCTACTAACTGCACTTGACCCAGCAATATCTGCTTGTGAAAGTATGCTGAAAAGGTAACGGGGCTGGGTATGGTGGCTTATGCCTGTAATCTCAGCACTTTGGGAGGCCAAGGCGGGCAGATCACTTGAGGTCATGAGTTCAAGATCAGCCTGGCCAACATGGCGAAACTCCGTCTGTACTAAAAATACAAAAATTAGCCAGACGTAGTGGCGCATGCCTGTAATCCCAGCTACTCTGGAGGCTGAGGCAGAGAATTGCTTGAACCTGGGAGGCGGAGGTTGCAATGAGCCGAGATCACACCACTGCACTCCAGCCTGGGTGATAGAGCAAGACTCCATCTCAAAAAAAAAAAAAAAAAGAAAGAAAGAAAAGAAGAGGTAAAAGAACAATGGAGGCATAAAATCTCTTTCAGGTAGTATGTGAATGTCTATTACTATGGCTATTTTACTATTATATTCTAATATTTTCAAAGTGATCATTTACTTATTGCATATTTGAAACTCTAATCTAGCAGTCAGTCCTGAAAAGTTAGATGTTAGAGAATTGGGCCGGGCGCGGTGGCTCAAGCCTGTCATCCCAGCGCTTTAGGAGGCCAAGGTGGGTGGATGGCTTGAGCTCAGGAGTTCGAGACCAGCCTGCCCAACATGGTGAAATCCCGTCTCTACTAAAAATACAAAAATTAGCCAGGGGCATGGTGGCTACTTAGGAGGCTGAGGCAGGAGAATCATTTGAACCTGGGAGGTGGAGGTTGCAGTGAGCAGAGATTGTGCCACTGCACTCCAGCCTTGGTGACAGAGCAAAGACTCTGTCTCAAAAGAAAAAAAAAAGTAGACTACAGAGGAGGGTGAACATTTCCCTAGTGGTAGAGACTCTGTCTTAAAAAAAAAAAAGTTAGAGAATTGAATGCATAATTAATTCCTGCCACAAGGAAAAAAACTAATCTATGAATCATAGCCCTATTTATCTACCTACTGTGGAAGGCAAGCATTTCTGGTCTCAGAAAGAAAGGACCCTTGCTTTTGTAACTGCCCAAATGGTTTACCTTGCCTGCTGCCTAGACAGAGCCAATTCATCAAGACAGGGGAATTGCAACAGAGAAAGAGTAATTCATGCACAACTGGCTGTGCGGGAGAGCGGAGTTTGATTATTACTCAAATCAGTCTCTCTGAGCATCTGGGGAGCAGAGTTTTTAAGGATAACTTGGTGGGTCAGGGAAAGCCAGTGATCTGGGAGTGCTGATTGGTCAGGGATGAAATCATAGGGAGTTGAAGCTGTCTTCTTGCACTAGGTGGGGGCCACAGGATCAGATGAGCCAGTCTATTGATCTAGGTGGTGCCAGCTGATCCATCAAGTGCAGGGGCTGCAAAATAGCTCAAGCACTGATCTTAGGAGCAGTTTAGGGAGGGTCAGAATCTCATAGCCTCCAGCTTTATGACTCCTAAACCATAATTTCTAATCTTGTGGCTAATGTTAGCCCTATAAAGGCAGTCTACTCCCCAGGTAAGAAGGAGGTCTGCTTTGGGAAAGGGCTGTTACCGTCTTTGTTTAAACTATAAACTATAAACTAAGTTTCTCCCAAAGTTAGTTCAGCCTACGCCCAGGAATGAACAAAGACAGCTTGGAGGTTAGAAGCAAGATGGAGTCAGTTAAGTTAGATCTCTTTCACTGTCTCAGTCATAATTTTGCAAAGGGGGTTTCACTTTAATCACAGTATAACAGAGGATACTGCAGGAGCCAGAGCCCTTCTTAAGAAATTATAGCCTCAGCCACTTTCTCACAGATGGAATTTGAACATATTTTCTTTTTTTCCCTGGGCACTTGAGCCTGTAGTGAAAACCAAACTTCTCACTTAATAAAACATAATGATTAATCTTGATAATAGATAACTTCAGCAGATCCTTAGTGAATTCCTTACTGTTCTTCATTTTGATCATTAGCTATGAATCTTTCCTTGTGACATCCAGATCACACCTAAAGTTTTGGGGAGTAAGGCAAAGTTACATGGAACTATCTTAAACTTCACTCGGTGTTTTCTCTGCTCTTGGATAGAATAAATTATTATATGGTGATGTGATTTAAGGGGTACTAAGAAGCCTACCTCTTCCACAATTTTCACCTGCATTGACTCCTGAAATTCTCATCATCATAGCCATTCCTGCTAGTTTCTCCATTTTCCTCCTAAAAGATCCCTGTTGAAACATTTCAAGGGGGCAGGCCCTATTAGCAGATTACCATAAGGGGACAACGTGACATTTCTGGGGTACTCAGAACCGAGGGTGTGGAGGTGGACAAAATCCAGTAAAGGGAAGACAAAAAGGTTACTTGCTTAATTTTACCGAGAAGCATTCTGAATTTTCCAACTGAGTCAAAGCAGTGCTTCTCAAAGGTTTATATGCCTATGAGTCACTTAAGGGTCTTGTTAAAAAGGCAGATTTAAGTTCAGTAGGTCTAGGATTTGGATCTGAGATTCTGCACCTCTAACAAGCTCTCAGGTGATGCCTGTGCTGCTGTGGAGGACCACAATTTGAGAAGCAAGGAATTAAGCTCTCATTTGGCTAGAGTGACCAGTTATCCTCTTTGCTCAGAACCAAAGGGTTTATTTGGGGCACAAGATTTTTGGTGCTAAAACTGGTCCTTAGGCAAATAGGACAAGTTGGTTACCCTATATTTGTCTAAGATTGCAAAATGGTAATATAACATCAGCATAGCTATATGAAAACCTCCATTAACTGGCATGTATGAGGACTAGCTACATTAGTTAACAGCTTAACTAGGTTAATGGATTTTTCCTTCTAAAACGTGTGCACCTATTCCTTTACTCATAAGATATTCTTACCCTTCCCTATTAAGAGTTATGAAACTTGGGTTAACTAATTAAAATGAGATACAAAGGTCACAGTCTTACAACGTCTTTGATTGTTCACAATCTCACAAGACCTTAGGAGTGGTTGCCCTAAACAGATCACCCTAGAAAAATGGTGGGAGATGGAGTTTGGGCTGTTCTAAGCCAAAACAGATTTTGAATTTTTTTTTTTTTTTTTTTTTTTTTTTTTTTGAGATGGAGTCTCTCAGTCTGTCACTCAGGTTGGAGTGCCATGGTATGATCTCGGGTCACTGCAGCCTCTGCCTCCTGGGTTGAAGCGATTCTCCTGTCTCAGCCTTCCAAGTAGCTGGGACTACAGGCGTGTGCCACCACGCCTGGCTAATTTTTGATTTTTAGTAGGGACAAGGTTTCACCATGTTGTCCAGGGTGGTCTCGAACTCCTGACCTCAAGTGATCATCCCACCTTGAGCTCCCAAAGTGCTGGGATTACAGGCGTGAGCCAGCGTGCCCAGCCTTGAAAATATTTTTAATACAATTCCTGGTATAAGTGGCATTCCTGTAGTTTATTTCCCAGAAAAGCAGAGAACAAAAATTAACATGAATCATATTAATAATTTAGGATATGAGTTATTTGGATTTGTTATTCCTAATTATAACACAAAACATATTGATGTTATAAGAAACAGAGAATATTCTAGATGTCAGCTGCCTGTGTCATGAGTCAATCTTATAGGATAAATTAGTAAGTGGGAAATAACAATGCCAACTAAAAATGGCTCAGGAACATATCAAACTTCATTTAAGGATAGGGTTCATTGAAAAAAAAAAAAAAGTAACTTCACCTCCAACCAAATCCAACTTTCCCCCTTTCCTGGCAATTATAATCATTTGTCATGGCTTCCCTTTATCATCTTATTCTAGGTGCCACAAGGCATTCCTGGAAGTGTTTGCCTGGCAACCTGATTTAAATGAGGGGGCTTACCTAAGAGAGGATAAATTCAAGACCCACTTAAATATAGCTATCATTGGCTGGGTGTGGTGGCTCACGTCTGTAATCCCGTAATCCTAGCACTTTGGGAGGCTGAGGTTAGTGGATCATGAGGTCAGGAGATGGAGACCATCCTGGCTAACACAGTGAAACCCCATCTCTACTAAAAATACAAAAAATTAACTGGGCATGGTGGTGTGTGCCTGTAGTCCCAGCTACTCTGAAGGCTGAGGCAGAAGAATCGCTTGAACCCGGGAGGCGGAGGTTGCAGTGAGCCAAGATGGTTCCACTGCACTCCAGCCTGAGCAACAGAGCGAGACTATTTAGTTTCCTGTGTGTCAGGCTCTGTGCTAAGTGATTTCTATGAATGATGTCATTTAATTCTTACAACCCTGGGTATTAGTATCCCTATCTTATAGATGAGCAAACTAAGACTAAAGGTGGGTAAGTTATTGACCCAGGGTCACGAGGCAGAAGTGGTTTTAAAACCTGCTCTCGACGATCATATGCTACTTGACATCTCTGTGGGGCTCAGAATTCTGAAAAGAAAGATAACTCTATGGGGAGATTGAATCCCCACACTCATGCTAAGAAGTTAAACTCTTTACGTGTAAGAATAAGTGAGGAAGTCGCTAGGGGATCTTTCTCCTATGTTCTCTGCATTTATTTTCCTGTACTTTGTACTTCAGTATCTTATGGGGATCAAATATATAAATGAAAGAGTGCTTCAAGTGTCTTGGAGGAATGCTGGGAAGGCCTTGCTGTCCCTTTAAGGCATATCAAAATATTAAGAAAATCAATAAAGTATGGTGGATGAGGTTATAGGCTCAATGTTGTAGTTTGGATATACGTTTTTCTGAGTAAAAGACTACTTTTTAAAAAAAATTTCAACCAGGTATTTAATTGGTCTGGCAACTGCACAATATACAAATTTCTGAAAGGTATCTCCTGTTTGAAAGCTAGCATAGCTTCATCCCAGTAATTAATTCAGACAAATACACAGAACACAGAGAAGTCATAAATTATACATGGAAGACTCCCAAACCAATTAACAACTAAACTCAATCTATACAGCTTTCTATTTTTCAGGCTTCCGTATACATATTAAATAAATAAACAGCATGTCTACTATCAAAATAAAAAAATTCAAATGAATTCAAATAAATTTATTCAAATAAATTTCAATGATATTTTCAAATGAAAACATTACTGATATGGTTCACAGTTTTTCTTCTCACCTAAAATAAAGAGCTTTGCCCATGGTCTCAGGATAGAATAAAGAAAGGAGAAACCCCTTCCAGAAATAGATATGCAAATTCAAAAATATTGGTCCTGGGTGTTTTTTTGGGGGACTGCCGGGTGTTGGTGAGACTCAGTAGAAGCAAAAGCTCATGACTATAGTTCAGCGCCCGCCCCCCACTCACACGCACACAATGCCCCCTCAAAAGCCAGGTCACAGGCTTGCAAATTAGGCAGCATTTTCCTTTCTCCAAGATCTCCTCTCCTTGACCAGATTTATATTTTCTCTCTCCCCATCTAGACCCTTTCCAAACGAAAGTTCTGTGTTAGGCAAAGCCTTCTCTATTTATGTATTGAGTTTAGGTAGTCAGAGAGAAGAGAGAACACAACTTCATGGAGCCCTTACCTGTATCAGACTTAAGAGTCAATGTTCAAAGAATAAGACCAGAAAGGAGGACATGAGAAACCATTCTCAAGAGCAAAGGGGTAGGCCCCTCATGTAAAAGACGACGTTTTAAAAAGGAAGGAGATGCAACCATAAATTTAGGATAGCGATTACCTTAGGTAAGGGAAAGAGAGGGACAGGATAGGTGACATCATAGTAGCAGATTTACCTCAGTTACTGTCAGTGTTTTGGGTCTCAAGTTGAATGGTGGGTTTTCAGGTGTTCGCTATAGTTTAGTAAATAAATAGATAACATAGAAGAAAGCCACTGTGTACCTCAGGCATCAGGAAGAAACAAAGAGAAGACAAGAAAAGGAAAGGAAGAAAGGCAAGGTCAAGAAAAGACAGGCTCTGGTGTCAGACAGATTTGAATTCTGCCACTACTGGTTGGTTATAATTTCTCTAAACCTGTTTGATTACTTATAAAATGGAAATTATATTAGGTTAAATCATATGAAATTACTGATCTTTGACCTTTTTAGATTTACAACTTACCTCTCTAGGGATTCTGTGAAGACAAAATGAGATAAAGTCCAGACCTAACAAACAAGAGCTCAGTAAATGTTGTCTATTATTATTCTCTTCATCTCTTACAATTGCAAGTACTCTGGCAACATTTATTCACACGAACCTCCTTTCTCTAGTAAGTGCCCTCCTATCTCCATCAAAAGTGGTAAAGAATTGATATAACCAATTCAAATCAAAGTTAGTCTTTGGATTATACATAACTATTAATGATTAATGGGAAATTGCAAGTTATATCTCATTTTATCATTCTTGTTTTGTTTTGTTGTTTTTGAGATGAAGTCTTGCTCTTTTGCGCAGGCTGGAGTGAAGTGGTACGATCTCGGCTCACTGCAACTTTCACCCTCCAGGTTCAAGCAATTCTCCTGCCTCAGCCTCCCGAGTAGCTGGGATTATAGGTGTCTGCCACCATGGCTGGTTAATTTTTGTATTTTTAGTAGAGATGGGGTTTTGCCATATTGGCCAGGCTGGTCTCAAACTCCTGACCTCAGGTGATCCACCTGCCTTGGCCTCCCAAAGTGCTGGGATTACAGGCGTGAGCCACTGTGCCTGGCCTTAATCAACTCTTATTAAAGCTAGAAAATTATTTAAAAATAAACCTCTACACACATAGGTTTGTAACTACATGTAATTATATATTCTTGTTCTTTCTTTAGCTGACTTCCCTACACCTAGTATAACTGACTTTGAAATTCTACCTTCTAACATTAGAAGGATAATTTGCTCAACCTCTGGAGGTTTTCCAGAGCCTCACCTCTCCTGGTTGGAAAATGGAGAAGAATTAAATGCCATCAACACAACAGTTTCCCAAGATCCTGAAACTGAGCTCTATACTGTTAGCAGCAAACTGGATTTCAATATGACAACCAATCACAGTTTCATGTGTCTCATCAAGTATGGACATTTAAGAGTGAATCAGACCTTCAACTGGAATACACGTAAGTGACATTGTTCTGGGGAGTTTCTACTATATCGAATCTAAAAAGACAATATAGTCGTGTGTCATTTAATGATGTGGATACATTTTGAGAAATGCATCATTAGGCAATAATTCTGCCACTGTCTGAACATCAGAGTGGACTTACATAAACCTAGATGGTATAGCCTACTGCACACCTAGGCTACATGGCACAGCCTAGTGCTTGAGGCTACACACCTGTACAGCATGTTACTATACTGAATACATAGGCAGTTGTAATACAATAAGTATTTGTGTATCTAAGCATATGTAAGCACAGGAAAGGTACAGTAAAAATACAGTATTATAATTTTATGGGACTACCATCATATATGCGGTAGGTCATTGAAAACATTGTTATGTGGCACATTACTGTAACTCAGCCAGATACATTTTAGAATTGTCATATTTACTTTGATAGTATTTTATAGTATTTTTAGATACACAAATGACCATGTGCTATTATGACTTATTAAAGTCACTGTGAGGGCTAAGCACAGTGGCTCACACCTGTAATCCCAGCAGTTTGGGAGGCTGAAGTGGGAGGATCACTTGAGCCCAGGAGTTCAAGACCAGCCTGGGAAGCATGATGAGACCCTGACTCTATGAAACATTTAAAAAATTAGTCGGGCTTGGTGGCACATACGTGTAGTCCCAGGTACTCGAGAGGGTAAGGTGGGTGGCTTACTTGAGCCCAGGTGTTCAAAGTTGCAGTGATCTCTGATCATGCCACTGAACTCCAGCCTGGGCAACAGAGCGAGACCCTGTCTCTAAAAGAAAGAAATAAAATAATTTTTAAAATAAATTTAAAAAATAAAGTCACTGTGCAAGGTGTGATAATGTTACTAATTTTCTTTTTATTTTATTTTTTTGAGACCACCTCACCCTGTTGCCCAGGCGGGAGTGCAGTGGCACAACCTCCACCTTCCGGGTTCAAGCAATTCTCCGGCCTCAGCCTCCCCAATAGCTGGGATTACAGGCGCCAGCCACCACCCTCGGCTGATTTTTTTCTATCTTTGGTAGAGATGGGTTTCACCATGTTGGCCAGGCTGGTCTTGAACTCCTGACCTCGTGACCCACCCATCTCAGCCTCCCAAAGTGCTGGGATTATAGGCATGAGCCACTGTGCCTGGCCTTATTTTCTTGTAATAAATATTCTAAAATTTATATATACTAATAACCACTATCCATCATCTTAGAAAGTTATTGTAACAATATTGTTATTGAAAGTATTAAAATGTGCCCTTTGGAATTGCCCTGAGGGATTTGGTACTTTCTTTTAGGGCATGCCACCACATGGTTCCATGGTGCCAAACAATTTTTTTTTTTTTTTTTTTTTTTGGTGGGTGAATGTGCTTTTTAAGAACTATTGGTTCCTTCTGAACCAAGTCTGGGAAAGGTGAGTGACAAACTGCTTGAAGACAACGCCTGAAAAGAGGTCATTTTGGAGCAAATATTTTACCCTACTGGTAGTAAACTCAGAGAATTCTCTTTCCCCAAGAGGTGAAATCACTTGAAAATGTAAAATGAAAACGTTGGGTTGACATGAATATATGCATCTTAGGCCTATAATGGCTTAAGATGGCTTACAAGGTGAACTCAGATGCTCAAAATATTAATGCTTGTTTAAATTGTATGGCTGATCATACAGAAGACCACAGTCTCTCTCCCTACCCCTAGCCCCACTCCCAAGGGTAGGTTTTGTGACTATAGTAAGAAACAATACACTGAGTTTGATATACAGTTGCACATAAGTATATAGCACAATATATATTATATAGTATGTCTTTACTTAGAGTTGTGAAGTGGATAATTTATTTTAGATGGTCTAGTAATTCATGCTAGTATATGATTTACTCTAGATCTTTCAGTGTTACAGCAGATTCTTTTTTTTTGGGACAGAGTCTCGCTCTGTTGCCCAGGCTGGAGTGCAGTGGCGTGATCTCGGCTCACTGTGACCTCTGCCTCCCAGATTCAAGCAATTCTCCTGCCTCAGCCTCCTGTGTAGCTGGGACTATAGGTGCCGGCCACCACGCATGGCTAATTTTTGTATTTTTAGTACAGACGGGGCTTCACCATGTTGGTCAGGCTGGTCTCAAACTCCTGACCTTAGGTGATCCGCCCACCTCAGCCTCCCAAAGTGCTGGGATTATAGGTGTGAGCCACCGCGCCCAGCTACAGCAGATTCTTTATTTTCCTCAATGAGATAAAATTTCGTGGGAAAATTAGGTCAACTATAAACCAAACATTGACATGACTATTGATACTCCAAACTTACCAGTCTCAGTCATCTTTTATGTGTTGTAAAAATTTTATTAAAATGAGGCTTCAATCATAAAGATAGTTTATTAAGTCTCTATTTTTACCTTCTTGTTATAGAATTATTTAACGAATTTTACATTATTCTGATTGAAGGTAGAAAACAGTAGAGTCCTGATTATTAAATCAGTAATACTAGCTTGAACTACATTTTGATTTGGACATTATTCATATTGGAATATGGATATATGTGACATTCTAGGACAGGGGTTGGCAAATTTTTTCCGAATAGAGCCAGATAGTAAATATTTTAAGCTTTGCAGTCACCGTCTCTGTTGCAACAAGTCAATTCTGCTGGTTGTAGCATGAAAGCAGCCACAGACAAGACATAAATATTCCAACAAAATTTCGTTCTTTCTTTCTTTGCTTTTTTTTTTTTTTTTTTTGGAGACAGAATTTCGCTCTCATTGCCCAGGCTGGAGTGCAATGGTGTGGTCTCGGCTCACTGCAACCTCTGCCTCTTAGGTTCAAACGATTCTTCTGCCTCAGCCTCCCAAGTAGCTGGGATTACAGGTGCCTGCCACCACAATTGGCTAATTTATGTATTTTCTTAGTGGAGATGGGGTTTCACCATGTTGGCCAGGCTGGTCTCGAACTCATGACCTGGCTGGTCTCGAACTCCTGACCTCAGGTGATCCATCTGCCTCAGCCTCTCAAAGTGATTACAGGCATGAGCCACCACGCCCAGCCACAAAATTTCATTTTTAAGAACAGGTGGCAGGACAGGTTTGGCCCATGTGCTATAGTTTGCTAACTTAAAGATTTTGTGGTTGGAGAGCTTTCGTGTATAAATGTCTCAAATCTCATTAATTGGACCGTGTGGGGATTCTTTAGAATAAGATTCAAAAGCAAATAATGCATTTATGGGAGGTCAAGGGCTGACTGCACTAACAAATATACATTAGATGTACAGTTCATAGAAATGTTACAGGTCAATGTGAGTAAAGTTTTGACGTGAAAATGTATTAGTCTGTTTCCATGCTGCTGATAAAGACATACCCAACACTGGGCAACTTACAAAATAAAGAGGTTTAATTAGACTCACAGTTCCACGTGGCTGGGGAGGCCTCACAATCATGGCAGCAGGCAAGGAGGAGCAAGTCATGTCTTACATGGATGGCAGCAGCTAAAAAGAGAGCTTGTTATAAGGAAACTCCTGTTTATAAAACTATCAGATCTCGTGAGACTCATTAATTATCACAAGGACAGAGCAGAAAAAACTCGCCTCCATAATTCAGTCACTTCCCACTGGGTTCCTCCCATGACATGTGGAAACTGTGGGAGTTATAATTCAAGATGAGATTTGGGTGGGGACACAGCCAAACCGTATCAGTAAATAACTGATCTGGAGGAAAAAAAAAAAAAGCCCAAATGTATTAATTAAGCAGATTGGGCATATGATTCTTTTTAGTGTAGTCCCACCAAATTTGTTTTCCCTTGATAAACTGGAAGGAGATAAATCTAGGAGAGTCATACTCATGGTATCTAATAAGCTACATGTGCAGATACCCTCACACAGCTGTGCACCTTGGATTCTGGGTCTGCCCCTGTGGGGTGTTACCAGGTTTCTAACAGGTGTCACGACAGACCTGGCTTGCTGCTACCGAGGCCTCCCTCTTTCCCTCACACACATACTCTCTCTAGGTTGAATGAGGCTTGTGGATGGGTGCGGAGTGGAAGCCAGGAATGAGCTGAAGCCTGTGAAACTTCTAGACGCCCAAGATAACAGCAATGGCTTGTTATTTTTTGTGTCATTCTAATCTGTAGAGGTCAACTCTGGTAATCACTTGATGTCTCCATGCAATCTGGTGTTTTAGAGAAAAAAGAAAAACCAACTCTCCTATCTTTAAGTGGTAGATACACTATGATTAAACAGGTGTTTTAGAATGATTACTGTGACAGCAATGTGCAGGAATTATTAGAGCCTAGGAAACCTGAGGCAAAGAGACCGGTTTGCAGGCTACTAAGTGGGAGATGAGAAAAATCTCAGCTAAGGCAGTTGCTGCAAGAGATTTGGGAAAAAGCAGTAAGTTCCAGAGATATTCTGAATATAGAACAGAAAATACATGGGAGCCTACTGGGAAGTGAGCACAAAGAAAATACCACACTCTTATTTGGGTAACTAAATGGTATTGTTATTCACTGAAATGGGAGAATACAGGTGGTAGATATGATCTGGAAAGTATGTAGTAAATTCAGTTTTAATCAAGTGGAGATTCTGGCATCCATCCAATATATAAATTTAAAAATCAGATGACATTTTTGTTTTTTAATTTGTGTTTTTCTGAGATGGAGTCTTACTCTGTCACCCAGACTGGAGTGCAGTGGCACGATCTCAACTCATTGCAACCTCTGCCTCCTTGGTTCAAGCAATTCTCTTTTTTTTTTTTTTTTTTTTTCTGAGACAGAGTTTTGCTCTGTGGCCCAGGCTGGAGTGCAGTGGCACGATCTCAGCTCACTGTAAACTCCACTTCCCAGGTTCACACCATTCTCCTGCCTCAGCCTCCCGAGTGGCTGGGACTACAGGTGCCCGCCATCACGCCCGGCTAATTTTTTGTATTTTTAGTAGAGACGGGGTTTCACCATGTTAGCCAGGATGGTCTCGATCTCCTGACCTCGTGATCCGCCTGCCTCGGCCTCCCAAAGTGCTGGGATTACAGGCGTGAGCCACCACACCCAGCCTCAAGCAATTCTCTTGCTTCAGCCTCCCGAGTACCTGGGATTGTAGGCATGCACCTCCATGCCCCGATAAGTTTTTGCATTTTTAGTAGAGACAGGGTTTCACTATGTTGGCCAGGCTGGTCTCGAACTCCTGACCTCAGGTGATCTGCCCACCTTGGCCTACCAAAGTGCCGGAATTACAGGTGTGAGCCACTGCGCCCGGCCTCAAATGGCATTTCGAATCTTGGGTCTGGAGGATATAACCCCGGAAGACTGGGGCCAGTAACGGCAAAATGGGACCACAAACAGAACCATGGGAATAACAATAATTAGAGGACAAGAAGAGGAAGAAGTCTTCGAAGCAAAGCCTTCAGAGAAAACTGAGTGCAACAAACAGAAACAGAAGGATGTGGTGTCACAGAAGTCCAAGAAGGAGAAGATTCCAACTGGCCAAATGCTGATGAGAAGTCCAATAAGAAAAATAATAAAACTAAGCCAGGCGCAGTGGCTCACGCCTGTAATCCCAGCACTTTGGGAGGCCGAGACGGAAGGATCACCTGAGGTCAGGAGTTTGAAACCAGCCTGGCCAACATGGGGAAACCCTGACTCTACTGAAAATACAAAAATTAGCTGGGTATGGTGGCATGCCCCTGTAATCCCAGCTACTTGGGAGGCTGAGGCAGAAGAATTGCTTGAACTTGGGAGGCAGAGACTGCAGTGAGCTGAGGTCGCGTTACTGCATGCCTGGCCTGGGGAACAGAGTGAAACTCCATCTCAAATAAATAAATAAATAAATAAATAAATAAATAAATAAATAAAACTTACCACTAGGTTTGGTAATCAGAAAAGTAAAAACAGGGATCTCAGACTCCCTGGACCCTGTCTCCAGCCCAGCTTTGCTAGCTTCGCATCCGGTGCATGCTCCTGCCTCTGACTCAATGGTTTGCAGGAAAAATTTAGAGAGCACAACAGTGGCAATTCATGATGAAGAGATCTACTGCAAATCCTGCTATGGAAAGAAATATGGGCCAAACGGCTATGGTTATGGCCAGGGTGCTGGCATGCTTAACATGGTGAGAGGCTGGGCATCAAGCCAGAGAGTGTTCAGCCTCACAGGCCTACAACAAATCCAAACACTTCTAAATTTGCTCAGAAATATGGAGGTGCTGAGAACTGTTCCAGATGTGGGGACTCGGTATATGCTGCTGAGAAGATAATTGGAGCTGGAAAGCCCTGGCACAAAAACTGTTTCTGATGTGCAAAGTGTGGGAAGAGTCTTGAATCAACAACTCCACTGAAAAAGACGGTGAAATCTATTGTAAAGGATGCTATGCAAAGAACTCTGGGCCCAAGGGATTTGGCTATGGCCAAGGAGCAGGGGCTCTTGTTCATGCCCAGTAAGGTGTAAACCCAGAACTAAGCATCACACACTGATAATCTCTTCGTTATCTAGGCACAGATAATCTTTAACACTAAACTACTGTGAAATTCTACCAGCATTGAGTACTGTATATTACCCTGTACTTGGATAGGCTGGCTAACTCATAGGGAGAGAGCACTGTATCGTACCATTTTGCTTTATTCACCAGCATTTTTGGGGAACATTTCTTTTATGTTTTAAATAAAACTTCAGCATGGGGAAAAAAAAGGAAAAACAATAAGCTAGTAAATATTCATTTATTTGTAAGCCATTTCAGAGAAACCAGATGAGCTGCTATAATTTGTGTCCCTGCCCTTTTTCCAGATGTTGCTAACTATTCTTCAAAGCAGCTGAAGAATAAACAGTGTAGCTGCTGCTCCTGATCTGGAGGCATGGACCAGCAGCACCATATCCACCAACACCTTTCTCCTCCCCACCCTCATCCTTCCTGTGTACTTCTTGTGCTCTGTGGGACTGAAACTACAGCTGATAACCTTCAGAGCTCTCTTCTAGGATGGTCCCATCTAATACCAAGCCATATCCACACTTACTTCTTTGCTGGACTTGTTCTGTATTTCCAGTAGCTCTAGGCTAGAGGGTGAAAAACCTGTATCCGAAAGTGAATGCAAAGTGGCTCCTGCAGCTTTAGGGCAGCTACTGTGAGGTAAGGATGTGTGTGATGTGTATGTGTTGAGAGACAATATGGTAGGAGAAAGGGAGAAGGCATGACAGAGCTAGAGAAGGAAAAATAAGTATACATAGAACACAACATCAACCAGTTAGTAGTAATACATAGTTATAATCAGCTATAAAAGTAAGATATTACAAGATGGCTTGTAAAAGATTTCCTTAAAATCTTCCTTATATCAACTTAACTCAGTAAATGCAGACATTCAAAGTGCCTTTTTCACTTTTAGTATCTGACATCTGAATATTAGTTGCCCACAAGTATGTGCCTGATTGAAGAATTATGCAAGAAAAATGCTAGCAGCTGCATACTGGAGGGCTGACCAGACAAAGAATACTCCACAGTTGCATCAATAGAAAAGGCACAGAATGAATATCAGGCAGTAGGAAACACATTACAGCTGACATTATTCTTTTCCCTCCACAGCCAAGCAAGAGCATTTTCCTGATAACCTGCTCCCATCCTGGGCCATTACCCTAATCTCAGTAAATGGAATTTTTGTGATATGCTGCCTGACCTACTGTAAGTACTATCATACTATCATCCTGATCTCAATTCTGGAAGATCAAACTTTATTAGCATGGTTCAGCAGCTCTCTGAGATTTTAGCCTATTCTCTCTCATATTTACAGAAAGTCTATGGAAACATTAGCATCTCCTTTACTTGTCTCAGTAAGTTGTGTTCATTCACTGGACATTTTCCGACACCTCCTACACGTGTGGTACTCTACTAGGCATTGGAATTACAGAGCTAAGAAGTCGCTGCCCTCAAGACACATTCTAGTTTAGTCCATCTATTTTTTCCCTGACTTCATATATTTTTGGAGACTGGGGTTTGCTAACTAATTTGAAAATGTTTCTGATGCTAAATGATATTCTAATTTTTTTTAAGGGCTAGTCAATTTGGCAGGTGAGTTGTTAAACACTCCTTAGTGAATTCCAACTTCCATGGCCACCATCCTGCTGATATTCTAATTTTGATTTGGAGTTAGAGAAAAGGCAAATTGACAAATTTTGGGGCCAAGAATCATTTTCTTGGAGGAGGGCAAGATGCACTGATACAGTCGAGAAACTACATGGCTACAGGTGATCCTACCAATTCTCAGTTCTTGGGATGGGCAAGGTGGCTCACGCTTGTAATCCCAGAACTTTGGGAGGCCAAGGTAGGTGGATCACTTAAGGTCAGGAGTTTGAGACCAGCCTGGCCAACATGGTGAAACCTCCGTCTCTACTAAAAATTCAAAAATTAGCCAGGCATGGTGGTGTGCACTTGTAGCCCCAGCTACTTAGGAGGCTGAAGCAGAAGAATCGCTTGAACCCAAGAACCCAGGAGGCGGAGACTGCAGTGAGCCAAGATCACGCCATTGCACTCCAGCCTGGGCGACTCCATCTCAAAAAACAAACACACACATTTTCAGTTCTTTTTTTTTTTTTTTTTGAGATGGAGTCTCACTCTGTCACCCCGGCTGGAGTGTAGTGGCCCGATCTTTGTTCACTGCAGCCTCCACCTCCCAGGTTCAAGCAATTCTCCTTCCTCAGCCTCCTGAGTAGCTGGGATTATAGGTACGTGCTGCCACACCCGGCTATTTTTTTTTTTTTTTTTTTGTATTTTTAGTAGAGATGGGGTTTCACCGTGTTGGCCAGGATGGTCTTGACCTCCTGACCTCGTTATCCGCCCGCCTTGGCTTTCCAAAGTGCTAGGACTTCTTGTCTTTGTAATTCCAGTGCCTAGTAGAGTGCCACACACATAGGTGTCTGGAAAAATGTCAATTTTCTCAGTTATTTAGAATACATTTTTGGATGAAAGATCAGGAGTGGCTGATGAAAGAAGAGATTTCTAAGATATTTTACCCTACGAATTTACACTTTGGGTGTTAGACATATGCTGCCCTCAATCTCTATGATTAAATGAAGAGGAATTGCTAGTTCTATGGTCTGAAATAAGGCCATAATCACTATGAAGGGGTACCAATTCTTCTTTGAGTAGAAATCATGTATGCAGATCAAATAAAATTGGAAGATCAACATCTGCTGATTTTCCCAGGATTTAGCACCAAAAAAACCCAAAGCTCAGTGAATTCCTTAGAGAGTATGTGCTGTTAACAACTTATCCCAAGGGTAGGATAAAGAGGTCTGGTGGGCTCAAGGATGTTTCTAATACCAACTATCCAGTGTTACCCCTTTAATTCAGGGGTTCTCATCCTCAACATTATTGGCATTTTGGGCAAGATAATTCTTTGTTTTGGAGTGTTCTGTGCACTGTAGGATGTTTAGCAGCTTCCTTAGCCTCTAATCACTACATGCCAGTAGCACTCCTTGCCCGTTGTGACAACCAAAAATATCCCCAAGCATTGCCAAATGTCCCCTTGACAAAGAGGTGAAGAGGTAGGTTGTAAATCACCCCTGATGTAAGAACCACTGCTCCAGTTCTAAGTCAGTCTGAAGCCTTGCTAAAGTAAATATTAATATATGGGCACAATTCAAGGGAAACTCACTAATCATTTTTATTGTTTGTTCTTGTCTCCAAGGTTTTGCCCCAAGATGCAGAGAGAGAAGAAGGAATGAGACATTGAGAAGGGAAAGTGTACGCCCTATATAACCGTATCGGCAGAAGCAAGGGGCTGAAAAGATCTGAAGGTAGCCTCCGTCATCTCTTTGGGGATACATGGATCGTGGGGATCATGAGGAAGTGTTTTCTTACTCTTAGTAGTAAATTTAAGCTGTTTTACCTACTACCTCACCTTCCCAAAAATCCCTTTTGGATTAAGCTGGACAGTTATAAGATGGCTGGCATCCCTCTCCTTTCTCCCCATATGTAATTTGCTTAATGCAACCTCTTCTTTTGCCATGTTTCCATTCTGCCATCTTGAAATATTCCCCTGTCAGCCAATTCAATGTCCTTAATTACCTATTAAACACTAATTTGAGTTTGTCTTGAATATTCCTGTGGTAACGTCTTATTCTGATCATTCATTTTTCCCTATATCTCTCAGTATTGATGGACATGGGTTGGGGCCACTTTGTATTAATATGGTAACGTTTTTGTTGGTTTCTCTGCCTCTTACTAACAGACTCATCCTACTGACCAATCATGGAGCCAAATTTCATAAAGAATTACTCTGTCATGTCATTTTCCCACTCAAAAACTCAGAAGAGACCCCCGTGCCTACAGGAAAAGCTTCAAAGCTTTTTAACTTTCTACATTCCACCTGATCTCTTGTCTAAACACCTTTGAGTTCTGTCAGTTGTTCCTCACATGGCATGGTTTCCAGAGCCTCACATGAATGGGGAAAACGGAACCCAAGACTTTAGATTTGGTCTTAATGACTCTACATACAATGAGATAATTATTATCTGGGGTCTGGAATGTCCATTCTGTTAATAGAGCCTAACACAGCACTAGCTTTAGTGAGTCACAAATCCCCAGGTATTTTCATGCAAGAGAAACTTACATGGGACATTAGAATCCAAGAGACTGATAGCAGGTCTAAGGTAGTTACAAGCCTCTCTAAACAGTTCAGCTTTGACTTGTGAAGACTGGAGTAACACCAGTATAAGAAATTAGTCTACAAAATTATCTTTAAAAATAAAAGAAAGCAAGAATTGTCCTGGGCAGGAGGGGGAAATAGAAATAAAAATGAAAAATAATACCTGAGACTTATACAACAGGTTGTTTTGCAAAAACACGATTTCATCTTAGTCTTATAAAAATCTCTATGAGCAGGATCTATTTCCATTTTATGGGAGAGAAACCAGAGGCTCCCAGAGGTTAAGTAATTTGCTTGTAAGGTCATACAGAGGAAGAATAAAACCAAGACTCAAACTGGACATCAAGTTCAGGTTCCTTTCCCTACAACCTGCCAGCCTATACATATTTTCCTCCAAGGTAGTCTCTCAACTTCCTATCCTGTTTTTTCATTGCCACTGAATGCTTGCTCACTCCTCAGAATGTCCTTTCCAGGATGTTGCTGTGGCTCAGTTCTGTCATTATTTTCTTGACTTTCTATCTAAAAAGTCTTCTGCTCAGTCTGCTGATACTTCAGAATGAAGCCACGTATCCAATCTTCTACACAAGGCCTTCTGTGGCCATCTTATCCAGCTCAAGCAGTTCCACCTGTAGAGCACATCTCATACCACTAGCATAGGTTGATTTTCATGTACCACATCTTCCTTCCATCCTTTACCGGACTGTATGTAGGCTTACTGAGAAAAGCAACCATGCCTGATAGCCCCATACATAGAAGAGTACCTTCATCAAGCATGTGGTCATTTAGTAATAGCTGGTAATAACTAAACATTTGCCTGATCAATATTTCATGTGATAAAAATCGCCAGAGTAGTTTTAAGTTCTCTCATAATTTAGCTCTCCCTTCATATTCTTCAGCTATCAAGGTTACTCTGTACAAGTTGGGAATACCCTTGATCTTGAGATTAAAATCTAAATTAAGAGATTAACATTAAAATTTATATGTATGTGGATATATAAATTTAAGATGTTCTCCTCCTTTGCCAATATAGGGTTTGATGTAATCATTTGTTTCCTTAGGTCCGAGCTCCATTTGCAATTGACCTCTTCTGAGAACTTCTTCAGATGGACAAGATTACCCCACCTTGCCCTTTATGTATCTGTTCTTAGGTGCTTCTTCACTTCAGTTGCTTTGCAGGAAGTGTCTAGAGGAATATGGTGGGCACAGAAGTAGCTCTGGTGACCTTGATCAACGGGTTTTTAAATGCAGAATTCTTGAGTTCTAGAAGGGACTTTAGAGAATACCAGTGTTATTAATGACAAAGGCACTGAGGGCCAGGGAGGTGACCAGAATTATAAAGGCCAGAGCCAGAACCCAGATGTCCTAACTCTGGTGCTCTTTCCCTTCATCAGTTTGGCTGTGGCCTGTTAACTGGTGTATACATATACATGTCAGGCAAAGTGCTGCTGGAAGTAGAATTTGTTCAATATCAGGTCAACTTCAGAGACTGATTTCCTAATGTCAGAGTAGATTTTATATTGCTGTTTACAAAAGCCCAATGCAATGCATAGGAAGTATGGCATGAATATCTTTAGAAGGCTAATGGAAATATTATTGTTTACCCAGTATTCCATTTTTTTCATTGTGTTCTCTATTGTTGCTCTCTCACTCCCCCATGAGATAAAGGAGAAAGTAGAACTATCCAAAACTAATTTCCTCTGACATGTAAGATGAATGATTTATGTACCTCAAAGCAGTAGTCAAGGAGGAAAGGGATAGTCCAAAGACTTAACTGGTTCATATTGGACTGATAATCTCTTTAAATGGCTTTATGCTAGTTTCACCTCATTTGTAAACCATTTATGAGAAAGTTCTCATTTAAAATGAGATTGTTGTTTACGGTGTACGCACTAAACAGTAAGCTATCTTCAAATGTCTAAGGTAGTAACTTTTCACATAGGGCCTCCTTAGATCCCTAAGATGGCTTTTCCTCCTTTTTATTTCTGGGTCTTTCCGACATCAGCAGAGAACTGGAAAGACATAGCAAACTGCTGTCTATGTTACTCATGACTCCTTTCTCTAAAACTGCCTTCCACAATTCACGAGACCAGAAGTGGATGCTGTGGGGAAAAGAAAGAGAGATCAGACTGTTATTGTGTCTATATAGAAAGAAGTAGACATAAGAGACTCTATTTTCTGTATTTGAGATGCTGTTAATCTGTGACCCCACCCCCAACCTTATCCTTGCAAGAGACATGTGCTGTGGTGACTCAAGGTTTAATGGATTTTGGGCTGTGCAGGGTGTGCTTTGTTAAACAAGTGCCTGAAGGCAGTATGCTTGTGAAAAGTCATCACCATTCTCTTAATCTCAAGTACCTAGGGACACGTACACTGCCAAAGGTCACAGAGACCTCTGCCTAGGAAAGCTAGATATTGTCCAAAGTTTCTCCCCATGTGAGAGTCTGAAATATGGCCTCGTGGGAAGGGAAAGACCTGACCGTCCCCAGCCTGACACCCGTGAAGGGTCTGTGCTGAGGAGGACTAGTATAAGAGAAAAAGAAGGCCTCCTGGCAGTTGAGATAGAGAAAAGCATCTGTCTCCTGCCCATCCCTGGGCAATGGAACATCTTGGTGTAAAACCCGATTGTATGTTCTGTTTACTGAGAAAGGAGAAAACTGCCTCAGGGCTGAAGGTGGGAAGTGCTAGTGGCAATGCTGCTCTTTATGCACTAAAAAGGTTTATGGAGATGTCTGCATATGCATATCAAGGCACAGCACTTTTCCTTAAACTTATTCATGTCACAGAGATCTTTATTCACATGTCTTACTGCTCACCTTCTTCCTACTATGATCCTATTATCCTGCCACTTCCCTTTTTCTAAGGTGGTAAAGATAATGATCAATAAATACTGAGGGAACTCAGAGACTGGTGCCGGCGTGGGTCCTCTGTATGCTGAGCGCCGGTCCCCTGAGCCCACTGTTTCTTTCTCTATACTTTGTCTCTGTGTCTCATTTCTTTTCTCAAGTCTCTCGTTCCACCTAACGAGAAACGCCCACAGGTGTGGAGGGGCAGGCCACCCCTTCATCTGGTACCCGACGTGGGTGCTTTTCTCTAAGGTGAAGGTACGCTCGAGCTTGGTCATTGAGGACAAGTCGACGAGAGACTCCCGAGTACATCTACAGTCAGCCTTGCGGTAAGCCTGTGCGCTCGGAAGAACCTAGGGTAACAATGGGGCAAACTAAAAGTAAATATGCCTCTTATCGCAGCTTTATTTTTTTTTTTTTTTTTTTTTTTTTTTTTTTTTTTTTTTTTTTGAGACGGAGTCTGGCTCTGTCGCCCAGGCTGGAGTGCAGTGGCCGGATCTCAGCTCACTGCAAGCTCCGCCTCCCGGGTTTACGCCATTCTCCTGCCTCAGCCTCCGGAGTAGCTGGGACTACAGGCGCCCGCCACCTCGCCCGGCTAGTTTTTTGTATTTTTAGTAGAGACGGGGTTTCACCTTGTTCGCCAGGATGGTCTCGATCTCCTGACCTCGTGATCCGCCCGTCTCGGCCTCCCAAAGTGCTGGGATTACAGGCTTGAGCCACCGCGCCCGGCCTATCGCAGCTTTATTAAAATTCTCTTAAAAAGAGGGGGAGTTAAAGTCTCTTACCAATAATCTAATTATGCTATTTCAAACAATAGAACAGTTTTGCCCATCATTTCCAGAACAGGGAACTTTAGATCTAAAAGATGGGAAAAAATTGGCAAAGAATTACAACAAGCAAGTAGGGAAGGTAAAATCATCCCACTTACAGTATGGAATGATTGGGTCATTATTAAAATAGCTTTAGAACCGTTTCAAACAGAAGAAGATAGTGTTTCAGTTTCTGATGTCCCTGAAAGTTGTGCAGTAGATTGTGAATAAGAGGCAGGGATAGAATCCTGGACAGGAACAGAAAGTTCACATTATAAATGTGTATCAGAGCCAGTAATGGCTCGGTCAATGCAAAATGTTGGCGATAATCAATTACAGGAGGTGATAGATCCTGAAACGTTAAAATTAGAAGAAAAAGGTCCAGAATTAGCAGAGCCATCAGAGTCTAAACCACGATGGCCAACTCCTCTTACAGCAGCTCAGATGCCTGTAACTTTACAACCTCAAATGCAGGTTAAACAAGTACAAACTCCAAAAGAAGATCAAACAGAAAAAGACAGAGTCTCTGTCATGGCAATGCCAATCCAAATACAGTGTCCACAATATCAGCCGGTAGAAAATAAGACCCAGCCACCAGTAGCCTATCAATACTGGCCGCCAGCCAAACTTCAGTATCAGCTGCCCCTGGAAAATCCATATGGACAGCCAGGAATGTTTCCAGCGCCACAGGGCAGGCACTATATCCTCAGCCGCCCACCATGGGATGTAATCGTACAGCACTGCCTAGTGGACAGAGTGGTGCATTACATAAAATTATTGATGAGGCAAGAAAACAAGGAGCTATTGAAGCGTGGCAATTCCCAGTAATATTAGAATCAAGACCACCTGGAGAAGGGGCCCAAGAGGGAGAGCCTCCCGTAGCTGAAGCCAGATACGAGTCCTTTTCTATAAAAATGCTAAAAGAAAGAGGGAGTAAAACAGTATGGACCTAACTCTCCTCACATGAGAACATTATTAGATTCCATTGCTCATGGACATAGACTCATTCCTTATGATTGGGAGATTCTGGCAAAATCATCACTCTCACCCTCTCAATTTTTACAATTTAAGACTTGGTGGATTGATGGGGCACAAGAATAGGTCCTAAGAAATATGACTGCCAATCCTCCAATTATCATAGACGTAGATCAACTATTAGGAACAGGTCAAAATTGGAGCACTGCTAAGTCAACAAGTAATAATGCCAAATGAGGTCATTGAGCAAATTAGGACTATCTGCCTTAGGGCCTGGGAGAAAATCCAAGACCCAGGAACTGCCTGCCCCTCCTTCAATACAATAAGACAAGGCTCTAAAAAGCCCTACCCTGATTTTGTAGCAAGGCTTCAAGATGCTGCTCAAAAGTCAGTTACCGATGAGAATGCCCAAAAGGTCATAGTGGAGTTGATGGCATATGAAAACGCCAATCCTGACTGTCAATCAACCATTAAGCCATTAAAAGGAAGGGTCCCAGCAGGATCAGATGTAATCTCAGAGTACGTTAAAGCCTGTGATGGAATTGGAGGAGCTATGCATAAAGCTACGTTTATGGCTCAAGCAATCACAGGAGTTACTTTAAGAGGACAAGTTAGAACATTTGGGGGAAAATGTTATAATTGTGGTCAAATTGGTCATCTAAAAAAGAATTGCCTAGTCTCAAATAAACAAAATGTAACTACTCAAGCTACTACAACAGATAAAGAGCCACCTGGCCTATGTACAGGATGTAAAAAGGGAAAACATTGGGGTAATCAATGTCGTTCTAAATTTCATAAAAATGGGCAACCACTGTCGGGAAACGAGAGGAGGGCCAGCCTCAGGCCCCGCAACAAACTGGGGCATTCCCAATTCAGCCCTTTGTTCCTCAGGGTTTTCAGGAACAACAACCCCCACTGTCACAAGTGCCTCAGGGAATAAGCCAGTTATCACAGTACGGCAATTATGCCCCGCCACAAGCGGCAGTGCAGCAGTAGATTTATGTACTATACAAGCAGTCTCTCTGCTTCCAGGGGAGCCTCCACGAAAAATCTCCACAGGGGTATATGGCCCATTGCCTGAGGGGACTGTAGGACTAATCTTAGGAAGATCAAGTTTAAATCTAAAGGGAGTTCAAATTCGTACTAGTGTGGTTGATTCAGACTATAAAGGCGAAATTCAATTGGTTATTAGTTCCTTAATTCCTTGGAGTGCCAGTCCAGGAGACAGGATTGCTCAATTATTACTCCTACCTTATATTAAAGTTGGAAACAATGAGATAAAAAGAACAGGAGGGTTTGGAAGCACTGATCCGGTAGGAAAGGCTGCATGTTGGGCAAGTTAGGTCTCTGAGAGCACACCTGTAAGACCATTATTCAAGGAAAACAGTTTGAAGCATTGGTAGACACTGGAGCAGATGTCTCTGTCATTGCTTTAAATCAGTGGCCAAAAAATTGGCCTAAACAAAAGGCTGTTACAAGACTTGTCGGCGTAGGCACAGCTTCAGAAGTGTCTCAAAGTACAATGATTTTACATTGTTTAGGGCCAGATAATCAAGAAAGTACTGTTGAGCCAACGATTATTTCAATTCCTGTTAGTCTATGGGGTCGAGATTTGTTACAACAGTGGGGTGCAGAAATCATTATGCCCGCTCCATTATACAGCCCCACGAGTCAAAAGATCATGACTAAGATGGGATATATACCAGGAAAGGGAATGGGAAAAAATGAAAAGGGCATTAAAGTCCCAATTGAGACTGAGAAAACTCAAGAAAGAAAAGGAATAGGGTATCCTTTTTAGGGGCGGCCACTGTAGAGCCTCCTAAACCCATTCCATTAACTTGGAAAACAGAAAAACCGGTATGGGTAAATCAGTGGCTGCTACTGAAACAAAAACTGGAGGCTTTACGTTTATTAGCAAAGGAACAATTAGAAAAGGGACACACTGAGCCTTCATTCTTGCCCTGGAATTCTCCTGCATTTATAATTCAGAAAAAATCAGGCAAATGGCGTATGTTAACAGACTTAAGAGCCATAAATGCTGTAATTCAACCCATGGGGCCTCTCCAACCCGAGTTGCCCTCCCCGGCCATGATTCCAAAAGACTGGCCTTTAATTATAATTGATCTAAAGGATTGCTTTTTTACCATTCCTCTGGCAGAGCAGGATTGTGAAAACTTTGCCTTTACTATACCAGCCATAAATAATAAGGAACTAGCCACCAGGTTTCAGTGGAAAGTGTTACCTCAGGGAATGCTTCACAGTCCAACTATCTGTCAGACTTTTGTAGGTCAAGTCCTTCAAACAGTTAGAGACAAATTTTCAGATTGTTATATCATTCACTATATTGATGATATTTTATGTGCTACAGAAACAGACAAATGAATTGACTGTTACACTTTTCTGCAAGCAGAGGTTGCCAACGCAGGACTAACAATAGCATCTGATAAGATTCAGACCTCTACTCCTTTTTCATTATTTAGGGATGCAGATAGAAAATAAAAAAATTAAGTCACAAAAAATAGAAGAAAAGACACATTAAAAACATTAAATGACTTTCAGAAATTGTTAGGCGATATTAATTGGATTCGGCCAACTCTAGGCATTCCTATTTATGCCATGTCAGATTTGTTCTCTATCCTAAGAGGAGACCCAGACTTAAATAGTAAAAGAATATTAACCCCAGAGGCAACAACAAAAAATTAAATTAGTGGAAGAAAAACTTCAGTCAGCGCAAATAAGTAAAATAGCCCCACTCCAACTTTTGATTTTTGCTACTGCACATTCTCCAACAGGCATCATTGTTCAAAATACTGATCTTGTGGAGCAGTCATTCCTTCCTCACAGTACAATTAAGACTTTTACATTGTACTTGGATCAAATAGCTACATTAATTGGTCAGGCAAGATTATAAATAATAAAATTCTGTGGTAATGACCTAGACAAAATAGTTGTTCCTTTAACCAAGGAACAAATTAGACAAGCCTTTATCAATTCTGGTGCATGGCAGATTGGTCTTGCTGATTTTGTGGGAATTATTGATAATCATTACCCAAAACCAAAAATCTTCCAGTTTTTAAAATTGACTACTTGGATTTTACCTAAAATTACCAGATATGAACCTTTAGAAAATGCTCTGACAGTATTTACTGATGGTTCCAGCAATGGAAAAGTGGCTTACACAGGGTCAAAAGAGCGAGTAATCAAAACTCAATATCAATCGGCTCAAAGGGCAGAGTTGGTTGCAGTCATTACAGTGTTACAAGATTTTAATCAACCTGTTAATATTGTATCAGATTCTGCATATGTAGTACAGACTACAAGGGATGTTGAGACAGCACTAACTAAATATAGCATGGATGCTCAGTTAAACCAGCTGTTCAATTTATTACAACAAACTGTAAGAAAAAGGAATTTCCCATTTTATATTACTCATATTCGAGCACACACTAATTTAACCAGGACCTTTAACTAAAACAAATGAACAAACTGACTTACTGGTATCCTCTGCATTCATAAAAGCACAAGAACTTCATGCTTTGACTCATGTAAATGCAGCAGGGTTAAAAAACAAATTTGATGTCACATGGAAACAGGGAAAAGATACTGTACCACATTGCACCCAGTGTCAAGTACTACACCTGCCCACTCAAGAGGCAGGAGTTAATCCCAGAGGTCTGTGTCCTAACGCATTATGGCAAATGGATGTCACACATGTACCTTCATTTGGAAAATAATCATATGTTCATGTAACAGTTGATACTTATTCACATTTCATATGGGCAACCTGCCAGACAGGAGAAAGTATTTCCCATGTTAAAAAAACATTTATTATCTTCTTTTGCTGTAACGGGAGTTCCAGAAAAAATTAAAACTGACAATGGACCAGGATATTGTAGTAAAGCTTCCCAAAAATTCTTAAATCACTGAAAAATTACACATATAACAGGAATTCCTTATAATTCCCAAAGACAGGCCATAGTTGAAAGAACTAATAGAACACTCAAAACTCAGTTAGTTAAACAAAAAGAAGGGGGAGACAATAAGGAGTATACCACTCCTCAGATGCAACTTAATCTAGCACTCTATACTTCAAATTTTTTAAACATTTATAGAAATCAGACTACTACTTCTGCAGAGCAACATCTTACTGGTAAAAAGAACACTCCACATGAAGGAAAACTGATTTGGTGGAAAGATAACAAAAATAAGACATGGGAAATAAGGAAGGTGATAACCTGGGGAAGAGGTTTTGCTTGTGTTTCACCAGAAGAAAATCACCTTCCTGTCTGGATACCCACTAGACATTTGAAGTTCTACAATGAACCCATCAGAGATGCAAAGAAAAGCGCCTCCACGGAGATGGAAACACCGCAATCGAGCACCATTGATTGCAAGATGAACAAAGTGGTGATATCAGAAGAACAGATGTGTGGGAAGTCAGGGACCCTGAACGGAGGGACCCGCTGAAGCCACAGCAGAAAAACATAAAATGTGAAGATTTCATGGACATTTATTAGTTCCCCAAATTAATACTTTTATAATTTCCTATGTCTGTCTTTACTTTAATCTCTCAATCCCATCATCTTCTTTGTAAGCTGAGGAGGATATATGTCACTTCAGGACCCTGTGATGATTGCGTTAACTGCACAAATTGTAGAGCATGTGTGTTCGAACAATATGAAATCTGGACATCTTGAAAAAAGAACAGGATACCAGCGATGTTCAGGGAACACGGGAGGTAACCTTGAACTGGCCGCCGGTGAGCTGGATGGAACAGAGCCATATTTCTTCTCTTTTTAAAAGCAAATAGGAGAAATATCGCTGAATTCTTTTTCTCAGCAAGGAACATCCCTGAGAAAGAGAATGCACTTTTGAGGGTAGGCCTATAAACGACCCCCTTGGAAGTGTGCTGCCTTTTACAGTAGAAGCCAAAAGGATGAAATAAGCCCCGGTCTACTGTAGTGCTCCCAGGCTTATTAGGATGAGGAAATTCCCGCCTAATAAATTTTGGTCACACAGGCTGTCTGCTTTCAAACCCTGTTTCCTGATAAGATGCTATCAATGACAAAGTGTGCCCAAACTTTCATTAGCAATTTCAGTTTTAATTTTAATTTTAACGCCATCCTGTGGTCCTGTGATCTCATCCTGCCTCCACTTGCTTTGTGATATTTTATTACCTTGTGAAGTATGTGATCTCTGTGTTGGTACCAGAAACTGAGGCAATTGCAGGAGTTGCTGATTGCCTCACAAATCTTAACCCTGTCACTTCGGTTAAGACCATGTAAAGTACTACTATTGTAAATTTCACATTAATCCTTGTGTGCCTGTCTGCTGTTAGTCTGCAGGTATACCCAACAGTTCCAAAGAGACAGCGACCATCGAGAACGAGCCATGATGACAATGGTGGTTTTGCTGAAAAGAAAAGGGGGAACATGTGGGGAAAAGAAAGAGAGATCAGACTGTTACTGTGTCTATATAGAAAGAAGTAGACATAAGAGACTCCATTTTGTTCTGTATTTGAGATGCTGTTAATCTGTGACCCCACCCCCAACCTTATCCTTGCAAGAGACATGTGCTGTGGTGACTCAAGGTTTAATGGATTTTGGGCTGTGCAGGGTGTGCTTTGTTAAACAAGTGCCTGAAGGCAGTATGCTTGTGAAAAGTCATCACCATTCTCTTAATCTCAAGTACCCAGGGACACGTACACTGCCAAAGGTCACAGGGACCTCTGCCTAGGAAAGCTAGGTATTGTCCAAAGTTTCTCCCCATGTGATAGTCTGAAACATGGCCTCATGGGAAGGGAAAGACCTGACCGTCCCCAGCCTGACACCCGTGAAGGGTGAAGGGTCTGTGCTGAGGAGGACTAGTATAAGAGGAAAGAAGGCCTCCTGGCAGTTGAGATAGAGAAAAGCATCTGTCTCCTGCCCGTCCCTGGGCAATGGAACATCTCGGTGTAAAACTCGATTGTATGTTCTGTTCACTGAGAAAGGAGAAAACCGCCTTAGAGGTGAAGGTGGGACGTGCTAGTGGCAATGCTGCTCTTTATGCACTAAAAAGGTTTATGGAGATGTCTGCATATGCATATCAAGGCACAGCACTTTTCCTTAAACTTATTCAAGTCACAGAGATCTTTATTCACATGTCTTACTGCTGACCTTCTCCCTACTAGGATCCTATTATCCTGCCACTTCCCCTTTTCTAAGATGGTAAAGATAATGATCAATAAATACTGAGGGAACTCAGAGACCATGTGGGTCCTCTGTATGCTGAGTGCCGGTCCCCTGGGCCCACTTTTTCTTTCTCTATACTTTGTCTCTGTGTCTCATTTCTTTTCTCAAGTCTCTCGTTCCACCTAACGAGAAATGCCCACAGGTGTGGAGGGGCAGGCCACCCCTTCAGGATGCAACTTAAGCTGGGATAATCACATTATCATCTGAAAATTTGGAGTTGGACAGCAAAAGACGACAACATTTCTCAAATGCACATCTCATGGCTAAGCCACATGGCTGGGATTCAAAGCCTTTAGAGGCAGCCCATGGCTTTAGCTACCTCACTATGCTGCTTCACAAACCTTGCTCCTATGTAAAACTATATTCTCAATGTAGGTGGAGAGGTCTAATACCAACATAAGATACTAGCAGTGTTTCCTGTATCGACAGGAATAATTAATTCAGAAATTCTTTTCTTTTCCATTTAGTAACAGTTGTGATGACTATGTTCCTATTCTAAGTAATTCCTGTATTCTACAGCAATACTTTGTCAGCAATACTAAGGGAAGAAACAAAGTTGAACAGTTTCTTTAATAACGCTGATCTACTTTTTGTTGCATTTGTATTTATTTCAAGTGCAAAATAAATCACCTTTGTTTATTAAGATTAAACCAAACACTACTACACATTTACACTCACACTGCTTCCAGGACCCAAGGGTTTCACACACCATTTGCCTACCTGGTTCTTTCCTCTCTTCCTTCCAGTGATTTCTAGAATACCCTTTCAAAGGACCACATGAATATATGAACTGTAAAATTCAACTTTAATCTTTTGGGAAATGTTTTATTTACTGCTTAAAATCTAGGTGGGTGGATATAGTCATGTATGTATATCTTGATAGATTAATACAAACATAAATATGTATTTAAATTTAAGGAAAAGTAAAGACAGAGTACAACAGCTCCATTCTTAAAAAGAAAAGGACAAGAGCAAGCCACTGCCACCACAGGTACCAGCACTTACATTTGTCAGCAGGCTGACCACAGAGTGGCCTGTCTGTTGGCATTCAACGGACATGGCAGCATAGCTCCCTTCAACTCTCCAGTGAGTTTCAAGTTCAGAGCACTTTCAGTCTTTGTCTTGTTTATCTATTACTGAAGGGTTTCTAGGAAGGTTTAGCAGTGCTTCAATTTTCTTAGCATCACTCTCAGGTTCATTTTTCTGTAAACTACTTTCAATTTTCTCAGTGAGGTCCTCAGTAAGTTGTAGTCTGGCTTTCCTGTAATCAAAAAAAAAAAAAAGGATAAATCAAATACTGCTCCATTTCTTTAGTTCTTACAGATTTAAAACAAAAAGGATAGCATTTGTCTTTTCCTCCCTGCTTTGGTACAGCAACTTAGAAGTGAACACTGCTGCCTGCACTTCAAATGCAGTAACTCTCTTCTCTCCTTTGTAAAACTATATTCTATGAGGAGACTATATTCTATGTTCTAATAGGTTAGGAGAGAAGAAAGCCAATTATGATTTTCACATTACCATAATGGATACTGTTGTGGTGACAGTTCTGATCCGTAAGATATTCCTAGTATGCTGGGTCCTCGAGTTCTCACAGGAGTGATGTGTGGGAACCAACACACTTTGTGCTAAGTTGTGAAGGCTTGAAGTCTTGCTCCCCTCTTGCTCCCAGGGCTGGGGGAATGTGAGTACCTTGCCACTCTTAAACTCTGTGACCAGACCTTGCAGGAACTGGACAAAGGCTGTAACAATGGTAATCAGCGGGTGTAGAGGCTCATGCCTCCCCAGCACTTTGGGAGGCTGAGGCGGGCGGATCACAAGGTCAGGAGATCGAGACCATCCTGGCTAACATGGTGAAACCCTGTCTATATTAAAAATACAAAAAACTAGCCAGGCGTGGTGGCAGGCACCTGTAGTCCCAGCTACTCAGGAGGCTGAGGCAGGAGAATGGCGTGAACCTGGGAGGCGGAGCTTGCAGTGAGTCAAGATAGCACCACTGCACTCCAGCCTGGGTGGCAGAGAGAGACTCTGTCTCAAAAGAAAAAAAAAAAAAGGTAATCCTAGGTAGAGAAAAGTCAGATAGAACAACACTATAGATTTACATTCATGAAGAGCTAAAATCTAACTTCCAAATAATAGATCAGTTCTGTTTCTAAATCAAGTATTAGTGTCTTCCTTAAGTGATTATCAGGGTTAAAGCTTCTTCTCAACTCTTCACAAACAGATTTGTCATTTGTTCTTCTATATCTCTATAGTCAGTTTTCTACATTTTCTGCTCATTGAGGCAATTTTTTTGACTCTCAATTTGATTTTCCTGTATTATTTTCAAGCGAAGAAGTAGGCACATACAAGACACTTAAACGTTTATTGAATTAACCGTCCTAAGAAATATCACACACACACACACTCACACATAAACACACATAGGTGTATATGCTATACAATTTTGACACTTTCATTCTGCCAAAGTATTCTTTCATTACTATGATTCAAGTTGTTTTTATCCATCCTTCTTACAATTGAAACTAATACTTGTACATATTTATGAAGTACAAACTGATATTTTCATATACAATGTGTAATGATCAAATTGGGGTAATTAGCATATGCATCACCTCAAATCAGGGTAATTAGCATATGCACCACCTCAAACATTTATCATTTCATACTGCTGGGACCATTCAAACATCCTCTCTTCTAGCTACTTGAAAATATACAATAAATTATTATTAACTACAGTCATCCTACAGTGCCACAGAACCCTAGAACTTATCCCTCCAATCCAGTTATAATTTTGTATCTATTAATCAGTCCCTTAAATCTCCTCTTCTTATGCTTCTCCCTGTCCCCTCCTCAGCCTCCGGTAACCATAATTCTACTCTTTACTTCTATGAGCCCATTTTTTAGCTCCCACATGAGCAACAGAACAGGCAGTATTTGTAAGTGTATGACTTATTTTACACAACCATGTCCTACAGGCTCATCCATGTTCCCACAAATGACAGGATTTCATTCTTTATTACGGCTGAATAGTATTCTATGGTGTATATATACTACATTTTCTTTATCTATTCATCTGCTGGACAATGACATTGATTCCATACCTTGGCTATTATGAATAGTGCTGCAATAAGCATGGGGGTGCAGATAACTCTTTGATATGCTGGTTTCTTTTCCTTGGATAAATACCCAGTAGGGAAGATTGCTTGATCATACAGTAGTTCTATTTTCAGTTCTCTGAGGAACTTCCGTACCGTTTCTATAATGGCTGTACTAATTTGCATTCCTACCAAAAGTACCTGAGTTCCCTTTTCTGTCTGCATCCTTGCCAAAATTTATTGTCTTTTTGATAACAGACATTCTAATTGGGGTAAATATCACCCCAATTCCCCAAACTGTTCCCAAACCGCATTGCACTGTGGTTTTGATTTGCATTTCCCTGATTAGTTATGTTGAATACTTTCTCATATATTTTTTAGCCACTTGTATGTATTTTTTGAGAAATACAAGTTTCCCCCCAACTCCCTGCCCTTTTTTTTTTTTTTTTTAAAGAGACAGGGACTTACTTTGTTGCCCAGGCTGGAGTGCAGTAGCATGATCATGGCTCACTGCTGCCTTGAATTCCTGGGCTCAAGGGATCCTCTGGCCTCAGTCTCCCAAGTAACTGGGGCTATAGGCATGCACTACTGTGACCGGCTAATTTTCTTTTGTCTCATTCTGTCACTCAGGCTGGAGTGCAGTGGTGCCATCTTGGCTCATTGCAACCTCCACCTTCCAGGCTCAAACAATCCTCCTGCCTCAGCCTTCCAAGTAGTTGGGATTACTGGTGTGCACCACCACACCCAGCTAATTTTTGTATTTTTAGTAGACACGGGGTTTCACTATGTTGGCCAGGCTGGTCTCGAACTCCTGACCTCAAGTGATCCACCTGCCTCAGCCTCCTAAGCGCTGGGATTACAAGCGTGAGCCACGGTGCCTGGCCTCCAACACCTTTTATTTCTTTTTCTTGCCTAACTGCTCTGGCTAGGATTTCCAATACTATGTTGAATAAGACTGGTAAGAGTGGGCATTCCTATTTCATTCCAGTTCTTTGAGGGAAAAGCTTTTCATTTTTCCCTGTTCAGTATGATATTAGCTGTGAGTCTGGCATATATGGCCTTTATTATACTGAGAAATAGTCCTTCTACCCCTAACTTTTTGGGAGGTGTTATCATGAAGGGGTGTTGAATTTTACCAAATGCTTTTTCTGCATTTATTGAGATGATCATATGCTTTTTGTTCTTCCTTCTGTTTATATGATGTACCACATTTATTGATTTGTGTATGTTGCACCATCCTTGCATCCCTAGGATAAATCCCACTTGTTCATGATGTATAATCTTTTTGATGTACCCTTGGATTTGGTTTGCTAGTATTTTGTTAAGGATTGTTTTGTAGAATACATTGGCTTGTAGGTTTTGTTGTTGTTGTTGTTGTTTTTTAACATGCCCTTGTCTGGTTTTTGTTGTATAAGGGTAATGCTGGCCTTGTAGACTGAGTTTGGAAGAATTCTCTCATCTTCAATATTTTGGAATAGTTTGAGAATTGGTCTTAATTCTTCTTTAACTGTTTGGCAGAATTTAGCAACGAAGCCATGTGGTCCTGGACTTTTCTTTGTTGGGAGACTTTTTATTACCAGTTCAATCTTGTTACTTGTTATTGGTCTGTTCAGGTTTTCTATTACTTCTTGGCTGAATGTCAACAGATTATAGGGTTTCAGGAACATATCCATTTCATGTAGCTTTTCCAATTTCTTGGCATATAGTTGTTTCATAATAATCTCTAATGATATGAGTATGTCCATGGTATCAGTTGTAATGTCTCCTTTTTTGTTTTTTAACTTAATTGGGACTTTTTTCTTAGTCTAACTAGTAGTTTCTTGATTTTGTTTGTTTTCAAGAAACCAACTTTTCATTTAGTTCTTCTTTTGTGTGTGTGTGTGTGTGTGTGTGTGTGTGTGTTTTTAGTCTCTATTTCATTCAGCTCTGCTCTGATATTTTTATTTATTTTCTTCCACTGATTTTGGGTTTGGTTTGTTCTTGCTTTTCGAGTTCCCTCAGGTGCAGTGTTAGGTTGTTTATCTGAAACATTTCTACTTTTTGATGGAGGCATTTATTGCTGTGAACGTACCTGTTAGTGATACTTTTGTTGTATCCCATAGGTTTTGGTATGATGTGTTTCTATCTTCATTTGTTTCAAGAAATTTTTTAATTTCCTTCTTTTTTCACTGACCTATTCATTGTTCTGGAGCATATTACTTAATTTCTGTGTATCTGCACTGTTTCCAAAGTCCTTCCCGTTACTGATTTCTAGTTTTATCCTGCTATGGTCTGAAAAAATACTTGATGTTATTTTAATCTTTAAAAAATTGTTGAGACTTAGTTTTGTAGCTTAACATATGGTTTATCCTGAAGAACATTCCAAGATAAGAAAAAGGTATATTTTGCAGCTCTTGGATGTGATGTTCTGTAAATGTCTGCTAGATCCATTTGATCTATAGTACAGTTTAAGTCTGATGTTTCTTTGTTGATTTTCTGTCTACATGATCTGTCCAGTGCTGGGAGTGCGGTGTTGAAGTCCCCAGCTATTACATTAGGGTTTATCTCTCCCTTTAGCTCTAATATTATTTGTTTATATATATATGGATGCTCTGGTGTTGGATGTATATATATTTACAGTTATTTCCTCTTGCTGAATTAATCTCTTTATCATTATATAATGACCTTGTCTCTTTTTGTAGTTTTTTATTTAAAGCCTATTTTATCCGACCTAAGTATAGCTATTCCTGCTCATTTATGGTTTCATTTGCATGAACATCTTTTTCTATCCCTTTACTTTCAGCCTATCTGTACCTTTACAGGTGAAGTGAGTTTCTTGTAGTCAGTATATATAGTTGAGTCTTTAAATTCTTTTTTATTCATTCAGCCAGTCTAAATCTTTAATTGGGGAATTTAAAGTGTTTATATTCCACGTTGTTATTGATAGGTATGGATTTACTCCTGTCATTTTGTTAATTGTTTCCTGGTTGTTTTGTATAATCTTTGTTCCTTTCTTCCCCTCTTATTTACTTCCATAGTTGGTGGATTTTTGTAATTATAAAGTTTGATTCCTTTCTCGTTCTTATTTGTGTGTCTGCTCTACTAGTGAGTTTTATTCTTTCATGTGTTTCCATAATGGTAGTTACCATACTTTTGCATTCACATGTAGGAGCTCTTTAAGCATTTCTTATAAGGCAGTCCAGTGGTGATAAATTCCCTCAGTGTTTGCCTGTCTTGGGAAGACTATTTCTCCTTCATTTTGGAAGAACAGCTTTGCTAGGTATAATACTCTTTGCAGGTGTTTTTTGGGGTTTTTTTGTTTGTTTTTTCCTTTCAGCACTCTGAATGTGTCATCCCATTCTCTCCTGATCTGTAAGTTTTCTGCTGGCAAATCTGCTGTTAACCTGATGGGGGGAGGTAAATGGTGGCAGCAGGCCCTGGATGGGCCAGTCTTCAGGCAGTACACATGACAGCTCAGCCACTAGAATTGGCAGCATTGCCAGTGGTGGAAGACTCCAGGTGAATGACCTTAGAATGGCCTTAGCCAGCCATTCTTAAGCTTTTCCATCTCAAAATCACTGATCCCTAAATCACTGACAAACTTCTGTAGTTTTTAATTTTTCATTTATTTTTTAAATTTTTTATTTATTTTCTTTTTGAGATGAAGTCTTGCTCTGTGGCCCAGGCTGGAGTGCAGTGGCGTGATCTCGGCTCACTGCAACCTCAATGCTTTTTTTCTCATATAGCACATAAGTCTTTGGATAATGGACTACAGCTCTTAAGAATTTCCATGTATGTGTGTGTGTGGTTAGCAGAAATGGAGGTTTCAAATGAAAACACTGGAAAAAAATGATTTCTCATCTATCCAATTATAATACCAAAACAGTAACAGCAGCAGCAGCCAATGCTATCTTAGGTACCCAGGAAGCTGAACTAGTGAGAATCGTTTGTACTCAGGAGCACTAGATAGCAGCCTGTTATATTCATCTTACATACTGAATCTGTGCAAAGTCAGCTATCAGTCTGATTGCCCTACCCCACAAATTGCATCCCAGGAAATGATTAGATGCAATAGGTAAAAGTTTTCATGCTCCTCAGTGGCATTCAGTGCATGAACAACTGCTGTCCACCTAATTCCTCTGTGTCTACAGCAAGAAATAGAATCTTTGTGGAGACTTAACATGCTGTGTCTTACATACATATGTATGCAAAAAAAAAAAAGATGTCACTTTTTCTCCTGTTTTGAGATGTGGCCCAGGCTGGAGCGCAATCATGGCTCACTGAAACCTCCACCTCCTGGGTTCAAGTGATTCTCCTGCCTCAGCCTCCTTGAGGAGCTGGGACTACAGACACGTGCCACCATGCTCAACTAATTATTGTATTTTTAGTAGAGATGGTGTTTTGCCATGTTGGCCAGGCTGGTCTCGAACTCCTGACCTCAGGTGATCCAACTGTCTTGGCCTCCCAAAGTGCTGGGATTACAGGCATGAGCCACCCTGCCTGGTTAAGGATGTCACTTCTTAAGTAAGCCAGGTAGAGCTCACTCCTTGGTGAATATTCCCTTTAGGTAATTTCCTATGCAGTCAAGAACATAGGAAAATAAAAAATATGCAAGCAAGTAAGATTTACAACATTTTAACTTAAAAAAAATGCAAAGAAAGACCTTTGTTAAATTAAAACTAAAATTAATGTCTTTCATTTTTCCATTCTCCTTAAATAGATTAAAAGACAATGTACAGAATGAGTTGAAGGACTTAGTAAAAATAAACTCTTCTTTGAACTGAGTGGCAGTTTAGAGTACACAAGTTTAACAGAGCACCACTATATAAGGCCTAGGGCAAGATAGCCAAGATTCCCTGGGCTTAACATGTTCCTTACCACTCTTTCAGTTTTAGCTCATGGAGTGCCTTTCGATTCTTCTGTTTTCTCTCCTGAATAGTCTCACCAGAGTACTTCTGAAATGCCATCAGCAGGCCTCCTACAGGAGTACTGAGAAGAAAGGAGAGGGAAAGCTTAGGAAAAAAGAATCATTAGACCTTGCAACATGTGAGATTCTCTCCTAAGATGTGAGCAACACCAGAGCCACTTGTTCACTATTAGGTATAGGAACATTTGAGAATTAAAGTGTCCTTGTCAAATAAAGAAAAACATTGAGGTAATCTCTTCTCTGGTCTGAACAACAGAGAAAATCACTACAACCTCCTAAAGTTAACTGATATATAATAAAACAACAGATCTAGAAACTGGCTGTTTTTATGAGGAACGAGAAATCAAAACGAAGAGAAAAAAGTATATATTTATGACAGGATCTAGTAAGTAGTCCCACACCAAAGAATTCTCAGAAATGAAATTTCTAGTTCAGAATGGCACCAGCTCCTCTAGGAGACAGGAAATGTGGAAGGCATTTTTGGTTGAGGAAGGGATGCTACTGGCTTTTGAGGGTGGGATCACCAAAATATCCTGAAGTTCAAGAGTCTGGCATAACTGTCTCACCCACAATGCCAATAGCAACCCACTGAGACACTGATTTAGATAATAATTGCTATAGTGATGAAGAGAATTTGGTTCTTGTGTTCTCAAACTAGAAGTATTTGACCTTCATATACCTTAAATTTCCTCCAGCTATAATTTAAGTAACCTCATACTAAAAACTACTTTTACTTGGCAACATAAATGTTCACTGACAGATGGCTAAAGAAAATGTGACATACACATACAATGGAGTATTATGCAGCCTTAAAAAAGAGGGCAATCTGTCACAGGCTACAACATAGATAAACCTCAAGGACATTATTATGCTAAGTAAAATAAGCTAGTCACAAAAGGAAAATACCGTATGATTCTACTCATATGAAGTATATAAAGTAGTCAAAATCACAGAAACAGAAAGCAGAAATATGTTTGCTGAGAGCTGGAGGATATGAGGAGGGAAAATTAGTTTTTAACGGATATAGTTTCATTTCGCAAGAGAAAAAAGTCCTAGAGATCTCACATACAATGTGAATATACTTGGCATTTTTGAACTATACACTTAAAGTATGATTAAGATGGTGAATGTTATGCTATGTGTTTATTACCACAATATAAAATATTTTTGTTGCTAACTTCTACAAGTTTTCCCTTCAAACCAAACTGGTATATTAACACTAAAACAAAAGTAATGGCAGTAGTAGATTATGACATGCTGATTTTATTTAATTTAAATTTTTAAAAAATCATTAAATCTATAGCATTATCTTCTCCTTCAAAGGAGGTAGAAAAAGGGGTGAACAGGTGGAGGAGGAAGGTAGCACTCTTCTAGTCAAATACCAACTAATAAAAACAGAAGAACTGACAGAATTAGCTTATCAACATTTACAACCACCTTTCTAGTAACCGATTACAGCATGGGTCATCAATGGATCATTAAAAACACATGATGAAAAGATAGTTGGAGAGCAGGATATTCAGTTTCACCCTCCAGATTACTAATTAATCACATTGGGAAAAAGATATCTTTGCAATGGAGGCACTGAACAGATAACACCTTAACCAAATGTGGTAGGCAGAATTCTAAAGTGGTCCCCCCAAATATCCTGCCTAATCCCGCAACTGTGAATATATTATGCCCATGATTATATTATCATACATGGCAAAATTTATGTGAGAAATGTAATTAAGGTTACTAATTAGTTGAATCTGAGGTAATGAAAAAGGAGATAGATATCTGAGTGAACACTTAAAAGCAGAGTTTTCCCTGGCTGGTGGCAGAGTAGAAGTTGAAGATTCGAAGTATGAGAAGGAGTCAATGTGCTATAGCTGGTTTAAACACAAAGGGGCCCTGGGAGAAGATATGTGGGTGGTGGCCTCCGGGAACAGAGAATAGTCTGGCTCACAGCCGACAAGGAAACATGGACCTCAGACCTCCTCCAGGCACAATAAACTAAATTCTTTTTTTGCTTTTCCTCTTTTTTTTTTTTTTTCTTTTGAGACTGAGTCTTACTCTGTCGCCCAGGCTGGAGTGCAATGGTGCAATATTGGCTCACTGCAACCTCTGTCTCTGCCTAAGTGACGGGTATATGGGGTTCAAGCAATTCTCCTGCCTCAGCCTCCCAAGTATTTGGGATTACAGGCACCTGCCACCACGCCTGGCTAATTTTTCTATTTTTAGTAGGGACAGTGTTTCACCCTGTTGGCCAGGCTGGTCTCAACCTCCTGACCTCAAGTGATCTGCCCACCTCGGCCTCCCAAAATGCTGGGATTACAGGTGTGAGCCACTGTGCCTGGCCACAAGGAACTAAACTGTCAACAACCTGAATGAGCTTGGAAACTGATTCTTCCCCGGAGCCTCCAGGAAAGAGCCCAGCTCGGCCAAGAGCTTGACTTTGGCCTTGTAAAATCTTGAGCAGCGAAACCCAGCCAAACTTATAATCTACAGAACTACAAGGGTGTTGTTTCACATGCAATACATGCTCAGTTCGTGGTAATTTGTTACACAGCAGAAAACCAATATATCAAGTAATTGAAGTTAATATTACTTATAACAGAATATCTCCCGAAGTGATACATGAGGGAGGATACAACTTCACCTATGTTGTATTCTTGACAAAAGTACATTAATGTAATCATGATGGGATGATCAAACAAAATGGAGAAACATTGTGGACATTAGTATGATAATTGAGGAGTTTTTAATATAGACCCTAACTTAGATAGTTGTGTTGAAACGATGTTTACTGTGATAATTGTATTATGATTTCATGGAAGAGTATTCTTCATCCTAGGAGATACACGCTAATATATATGGGGGCAAAGTATTATAAGGTCTCAAACAGTTTAGCCAAGAAGCAAAGGGAAAGAAAAAGAAATATATTCACATCCCACACATATACACAGATACGGAAAACATCACCAAGGCATTAACAATTGGTGAATCTAGCTGAAGGGTATATGGGGTTTTAATGTACTAATTCATTCAACTTTTCTGTAGGTTTGAAATTGTTCAAAGTAAAAAGTTGGGGGAAGAACTTTTTAAAAAATGTATTAAGCAAAACAAATAAAATCCTACCAACAATTTTTATAAAATATGCCTGTTAATTAATTGTTTTTTGTTCTTTTTTCCCTGCTCCCATAAATACGTTTGTTCAAACTATAGTTTCAGGTGTTAGCAGTTTTTAAACAGTTTTACCCGGTAAAAAGGAATTTTGAATAAGGGCCCTATCTTAGATAGTTGTATTGAATAAATGTTATTTATTGAAATAGCTGTTAAATAAAATAAACTATAAAAAAAACTGTAAATAAAATAAACTATTGGGATAGAATTAGAACTGGACAGTCAAAGCTACTGCCAATACAAGAGTAGAGATCTTTTATAGATTCTAAGGATTAAATTTGTTTTTTGAAAATAAATGAGATTTTTAAATAGGCAAGGCATTAATGAAAGTTGTGCCAATCTAGAACCAAACCATGTTAATGCTTACCCCAGCAAGGCTCCAATTATACCACCAGCCACCAGGCCACGCAGGCCTAAGTTTATTCTAAAAAGACTTCCCGTGACAGCTGTTTAAAAACAAGAAAGGCAATATTAAATCATCTTTAAATACTAGAATCCTATTTTAAAACTTTCCTTCTATAAAATGGGCACAAATCCCTAAGTGAGCTTTCTGAATCCAATGTTAATATACTACTACAGCCTATACTTCCTGAATCTAAAATGCCAACACAGGTAGTTTCCCATCCACTCCGCAGATTCAAAGGAAGAAACATCTCTCCTACAAAAAAAATCTCCAATCTGTTCTATGGATCCATTTATTCTGCTTCATTTTTCTCCAACTCTCCTTAAAAACTTGAAAATGTTTTCCCCCTTCTCTTCCTTTCTTCTTTCTTCAAGGAAAATAAAAAAGCAAAAAAACCTTCACTAGCCCCTCCAGTTTATGCCTTCCCCTAGACTCACTCTCTCTGTACTGCTACACGACACCACTCAGGCAGGGTGACAAGCAAGCAGCATTTGGCCTTCAATGCTACCAGTGCGCAGAAAGATTTCTTTCCTTTCTGCTGGGACTGTGCATCAATCATGCTCATTCATTTTCCTTTCACTATGCACAATGCAACTAATACCATCTAAGGTGGTAACACTTTTTAAAGAATAACATTTGAGGCCAGGTGCAGTGGCTCACACCTGTAATCTCAACACTTTGGGAGGCCAAGGTGGGCAGATCACTTGAGGTCAGGAGTTCTAAGCCAGCCTGGGCAACATGGCAAAACCTTGTCTCTACTAAAAATACAAAAATTAGCCAGGTGTGGTGGTGCACGCCTGTAAGCCCAGCTACTCAGGAGGCTGAGGGCATGAGAATTGTCTGAACCCCAGAGGTGGAGGCTGCCGTGAGCAGATATCACACTCCTGCACTCTAGCCTCAGCGAAAGAATGAGACTCTGTTTCAAAAACAAAAGAAATAACAGTTGAGGTTTATATTTTTAAGTACTATATACTCATTTTTAAAATTTTCAAAATTCACCAGAACCAAAATCACCTTTAATCCCATTACCCAGAGTCAGTAATGAGTTAGTCTTTTTTTCTGATCCTCCAAACAAAAAAAAACAAACAACAACAACAAAAAAACTGGGGCTGGGCACAGTGGCTCACACCTGTAATCCCAGCACTTTGGGAAGCTGAGATGGGTGGATCATGAGGTCAGGAGTTCAAGACCAGCCTGACCAAGATGCTGAAACCCCATCTCTACTAAAAATACAAAAATTAGCCAGGCATGGTGGCACACACCTGTAATCCCAGCTACTTGGGAGGCTGAGGCAGGAGAATTGCTTGAACTCGGGCAGCAGAGGTTGCAGTGAGCGGAGATCGCGCCACTGCACTCCAGCCTGGGCAAGAGAGCAAGACTCTGTCTAAAATAACAAAACAAAACAAAAACACAAAAACTGGTGTCATGGTGTACATACTAAATTTTTTATTTTCACAGAACATATTATTAAATTCTGTATTACTAAATTTTCTCCCTTCTGGTTCCATTGCATGGAGGTACCACAAATTTTTGTCTAACACTTAGATTTTCTATTTATAGATATTTTAAATAAAGGTGTGATCATAATCCCTCCACAAATAGTCTTTTTATACATTTGACTGTTTCCTTAGGATGAACTCACAGAAATGAAATTTCTGGGTCAAACGGTATAAATATAAACATTTTTAAGGCCTTTGACTTAGATTACTAAACTGCTATTCAAAAAGGATGCATAAACTTATTTTCCAAATAAAAGTATGCTAGTAATCTAGTCTTCTGCATTCTCTTAGTTTATTTTTTCCAATTCGATAGGCCAGAAGTGGTATGTAATTTTAAGTTGCATTTCTCTGATTAGTAGAGAAAAGAAGTTGTTTTTCCCTAGGTTTACAAGTTATTTATGGTACGTCTGTGAATTACAAATTCATGTCCTTTGTCCAATCTTCAACTGAGCCATCCTTTCTTTTTGATGTATTAGGGCTTTTATCCATTATCTGCACATAATATTATTTTGGCGTTGTTTACGTTTAATGTCTCCTATAGTATTTATGACATAGATAAGTTTAAAAATTTTACGTGGCCAAAACTGTGGTTTCCTGTTTCCTAGTTTCTTAGTTCTGATGCTTAAAAATATATACAGTTGATAAACATGAGTTTGAACTGTGCAGATTTACTTACACATGATTTTTTTTTTCTTTCTTTCTTTTTTTTTTTAAGAGAGTCTCACTCTGCTGCCCAGGCTGAGTGCAAGGTCACGATCTTGGTTCACTGCAACCTCCGCCTCCCGGGTTCCAGTTATTCTCCCCCACCTCAGCCTACCAAGTAGGTGGGACTACAGGTGCGCGCCACCACACCTGGCTACTTTTTAAACATTTTTTAGTAGAGATGGGATTTCACCATGTTGGCCAGGCTGGTCTCGAACTCCTGACCTCAAGTGATATGCCTGCCTCGGCTTCCCAAAGTGCTGGGATTACAGGCATGAGCCACCTGTATTGAAAACCAAAACATATTGAAAAATGTTTTGGAAACATGCAATAATTTGAAAAAACTTGCAGATAAACTGTCTAGCCTAGAAAGACCAAAAAAAAAATTAAGAAAAATGTGTGTCTTTAAGTGCATAAAATATACGTAGATACCAGTCTACTTACGTGTGAATCAACTGCTTATGTTATTGGTAAGGCTTCTGGAGAATAGTAGGCTATTAGTAGTTAACTTTTGGGGGAGTCAAAAGTTGTATGTGGATTTTTCAACTGCGCAGGGTGGAGGTCAGCATTGCTATTGTGTTCAAAGCTGTTTTCAGTGTTGTTCAAAGGTCAACTGTGTATATGTACACATTTATATATCTTCCTACGCAGAAATCAGAGACACATTTACTTCTAAACTTTCCCTAATCTTTTATGGACGTTTTTTACATAAGCACTATAATAAATGTTAACTAATTTTGTTGAACTGAATACAGGTATAATTTCTTTCCAAATAGTTAATAACTGTTCCAGCCCATGAATGGTCTATTCTTTCCCCACAAATGTGAAATATCACCTTTACTTACCTGTGTGTGCTTTGTTTTGTTTCTGACCTTTGAATTCCATTCCACAGATCGACCAATACCTCACTGTCCTCTTTATTGTAACTTTATACAGATTTTAATTTTACAGTTGCAAGAACCCCTCATCATTTTTTTCTGAAATGTCTTTGCTATGCTCATATAATCAGCATTTTAGATATGATTTAGACATTGTATCAAGTTCTTTTTTTAAAAAAAGTCTGTAATTTTGATTTGAATTGCTTTCAATTTATAAACGAAGTAGAAAAATACTGGGTTAACTATCAACTATTTCCCCATTTTTATTATTTATGATTTGTAATTTTCTTCAGAGAAGTTGTATATTTATTAAATTTATTCCTTATTATATTACATTCTTGGTACTATTATAAAGAAAATTTTTTACTTTTCAAGTAACCGTTGAAATATAAAAAGCCTATTTATATATTTACACTTTACTGACTAGCAATAACTTTTCAAGTCATCTTTTAAAATATCACCTACAAATACGATTTTGCTTCTTCCTATCTAAAAGCACTGCTTTTTGCCCTTCTGTGTTAGTGTATTTTTAACAGTTTTATTGAGGTATAATTTACATCACACAAAATTCACTGAAATGTACAATTCAATAATTTGTAGTAAAAAAATTTAGTGGCCAGGCACAGTGGCTCACGCCTGAAATCCCAGCACTTTGGGAGGCCGAGGTGGGTGGATCACAAGGTCAGGAGATGGAGACCATCCTGGCTAACACGGTGACACCTCGTCTCTACTAAAAATACAAAAATAAAATTAGCCAGGCGTGGTGGACTGCACCTGTAGTCCCAGCTACCTGGGAGGCTGAGGCAGGAGAATCGTTTGAACCCGGGAGTGGAGGTTGCAGTCAGCTGAGATCACGCCACTGCACTCCAGCCTGAGTGACAGAGCAAGACTCCGTCTCAAAAAAAAAGAAAAAAAAAAAATTAGTTGCATTGTTATATAATCATCACCAAAATCCAATTTTAAAATGATCCTATCATTACAAAAAGATCCCCCTGCCCCTTTGTGGTTACTCCTGGTTCCCAATCTCACCTCAGTCCACTAATGTACTTTCTAACTCTACAGATGTGCTTATTCTGGACATTTCATATGAATAGAATTACACATTATGAAGTCTTACGTGTCTAGCTTCTTTCACTTAACGTTTTTAAGTTTTATTCATGTTGCAGCATGTATCAGTTTTTCATTGATGAAAATATTCAAGTGAATGGACATGTATTTTATTTACCCATTCACTAGTTGATGAACTTATGGGTTGTTTCAGTTTGAGGCTGTCAGGAATAACACCACTATAAAAATTTATATGTAAGTCTTTGCGTGGACATGTTTTCATTTATCTTGGGGAGATTCTAAGACATGGAATTGCTGAATTGCACAGTAAATTATGCTTATTATTATTTTTTTTTTTTTTGAGACGGAGTCTTGCTCTGTAGCCCAGGCTGGAGTGCAGTGGCGCCATCTTGGCTAACTGCAAGCTCCGCCTCCCGGGTTCACGCCATTCTCCTGCCTCAGCCTCCCAAGTAGCTGGGATTACAGACGTGCACCACTATGCCTAGCTAATTTTTGTATTTTTAGTAGAGACGGGGTTTCACCATGTTGGCCAGAACGGTCTCGAACTCCCAACCTCAAGAGATCTGCCTGCCTTGGCCTCCCAAAGCACTGGGATTACAGGCATGAGCCACTGCACCTGGCCTTCCAACGGTTTTCTGAATTCATTTGGCTTTTCTACATCCAAGATGTTGTGGTTACCCTCCAGAGACAATAAACCTCCCTACCTATATTTAGATATTGAATTCAAAATTCAGTATCTACAAATTTGAATTAGATATTGAGATGCCAAAGTACCGAGAGGTACTAAGAGGATACCAAAAGGTTTATTACACACATAATGAGGCTTTCTACGGAGAGCAAGGCAGGATCCCAAGCACGTCCCAAAATGACTTGAGAACCTGAAGGATGACTGACTGGCTTGTGGTTTTAGAAGGTGGGGCTACAGCAAGAGTTCCCACATGTAGGCCTGAGCTTGAATGGTTGAAACTTCTTGCCGGTGTCAATCAAGGTAGCACTTGGGCTTTCTTATCAGCTTGTCAAGATGTGGGGCAAAAAGCAAAGGGAGACGTCCAGTTTCTGGTATGGCATGTGAGAAGTTTAGAATTTAACGCTTATTCCTAACAACAAGTAAAAACCTAAACAAATGGAAAAACTGACAACTCTTCTTAGATGCATCAAAGAAGTGAGACCATGGGTAAACTGCTGCCCCCAAAATAGGAGAGACAGACAGATAAGTACAGAGAATCACACCTTATTATAGTAGAAACCCATGAGCAGAAGCCTCCATGGAAACCAGTACCAGAGTAGGAAACCTTGACTATAAATGCTAAATCGCTGGAAGCTCAGTATAGAAAAGTCTAAGACATAAAAACTGTAGGGGGCCCAGTCACAGAGGGTCCCCACACTCCAGGAGCTCTACCAGGTTCTCCCAGTAAAGATCTGAGAAAAATCCCCTCAGGCTTCTGGCAAGGGGGAAGAAAAGTAACCATTATGAAATATGCCAGAACATTCTGTTATTCTCACCAAGGCCTGCCCTCAAGATAAACGGTTTTGCACAGCCCAAACTACTGGGGTTTTGTCAGAGATTAACCAATCTGGGGAATGTCCAAATGCAACTGCTCTAGTCTCCCATGTGGGAGAAGGGAAATACCCATTCCAACCCACTGTAGTATCCTGTCCCACCAAAGGAGAGGAAAAAACTGAAAAGCACTTGTGAAGTTAACATTTCAGAGACACAGGCTCACTAAAAGACTAAGAACCTAATCACAGGACTATAAAACACTTTCCCTCTCCCACATCTTAATACCAAATTACTAAAGACCTATTTACCACAATTCCTTTTTACCCAGGTACATCATGTCCAGCTATTAAGAAAAAAAATTACAAGGCATCCCAAAAGGCAAAAGCAGTTTGAAGAGACCAAGTAAGACTAACAGAGTAAGCACCAAAACCAGACTCAGATATGGTGGGGATACTGGACTTACCAGATGAAGAGTTTAAAGCAACTATGACTAATATGCTAAGGGCTCTAATGGATAAAGTAGATAGCATGCAAGAACAGATAGGCAATATAAGCAGAGAGATGGAAATTCTAAGAGAGAATCAAAGAGAAATGCTAGCGATAAAACAATTAAAAACCCACCGTGACAGAACTCAAGAACAGTAGACTGGACACAGCTGAGGAAAGAATCCCTGAGCTTGAAGACGTATCAACAGACACTTCCAAAACCGAAAGACAAAGAGAAAAAAGATGGGAACCTCCCCCACCAAAACCAAACAAACAAACAAACAGATAAAATATCCAAGAACTGTGAAACAATTACAAAAAGTGTAAGTGTATTAGAACACCAGAAGGAGAAGAAAAAGCTAAAGAAATCTTTGAAACAATAACTGAGAATTTATCTTAAAGCAAGTCAGAAAACAAACCACAGATCCAGAAAGTTCAGAAAACACTAAGCACAGTAAATGTTCCTCAAAATTATACCGGGGCATATCATTTTCAAACTGCAGAAAATCAAAGATAAAGAAAAAAATAGTGAAGTATGTGAACACAGGGGAAAGACACCTAAACAGAACTAAACATAGGAAAATGGCTACGGAGAACTCTCTAGGGAAGCTGAGGCTGACAAATGATCTAGACTTTGAAAGGTAAGGTTAAGTAGGAGCCGAAAAAAATTAATCGTGGTAGTGAGAAAGTGCATTCAAGAAGAGGGACTGATTCTCAAAAAAACAAAAACAAAAACAAACTTACGTTCAGAATATGTATGTGTGTTTTTGTACGTACAAGAACGTAAGAGTTAGTGATTCAGTGTATACGGCAGTTAACTTAATTTACCTTTCTGAAACGAATGCTCATTTTAAAATTATTTTTTAAATCTGACAAGTAAAAATTGTACACATATGGTATACAACATGTTTTGAAATATGTATATATTGTGGAATGGCTAAATTAAGCTAATTAACCTACACGTTACTTCGCATACCATTTTTTGTGGTGAGAACATTTCAAATCTACTTTTTTTTTTTAAGACAGAGTTTCACTCTTGTTGCCCAGGTTGGAGTGCAACGGTGTGCTCTCCGCTCAGTGTAACCTCTGCCTCCTGGGTTCAAGTGATTCTCCTGCCTCAGCCTCCCAAGTAGCTGGGATTTCAGGAACCTGCCACCACGCCCAGCTAATTTTTGTATTTTTAGTAGAGACAGGGTTTCACCATGTTGGCCAGGCTGCTCTCAAACTCCTGACCTCAGGTGATCCACTTGCCTTGGCCTCCCAAAGTGCTGGGATTACAAAAATCTACTTTTTAAAAGCAATTTTGAAGTATACAATACACTGTTATTAACCACAGTTACCATGTTCTAAATATATCTCTTGAACTTACTCCTCCTGTCTAAATGAAATTTTGTATCCTTTGACCAACATCTTCCCAACTCCATATCCAGTCTCTGGTAATCACCATTGTACCTTCTATTTTTAATGCTCATTTAAAAGTAGACATATATACTAGAGGCAGAGAGCTTTAAAATAAAATCCAAGTTCTTAGCATAAAAAATTTAGTCCCTTCCTATCGTCCTCACCAATCTCATCTCAAGCTACTCTTACCCTCACTCACCAGGTTACTATCCTGCTTTTAAGGAAATGTATTGCCTTAGAGCCTTCCCCCTTTATGTTCCCTCTATTTAGGACACCCTTCCTTGCAAGTCTTGTTCCTTCCTATTCTTTGGGTATCAGCTTAAATGTCACTTCCTCAGAAAGGCCTTCTCTGACTACCCTGTCCATATGAGATGCCATTGTTCCACCGAATTGTTACTTTCTATCACAGCAACCTGTTTTATCACATACATATTAGACATTAAAATTCAAAGAAAGCAAGGGCCTTGCTGTTTTGCCCATTGAGTATATCAAGGGTGAAGCACAACACTGTCCATAAATACATTTTGCATGAATGTTGATGAGATGCGATGGGAAGCCAACCAAAGAATTCAGTAGTTCTGATGTATAAGTTCTTACATATTTTCTAAACTATATTTGAGAAGATTGAAAAACATAAACAAAAATGTCTTACCTCCTGCAATTACAAAATGGCTTAGGGCATCTTTATTTCGGTATATATTCAGACTAGTGCTCACTGTGCTGGGAAAAAGGGAGGAGAAGGAAAATATAAGATTTAAAGCATATCCCATTTACCTTCTTTAGTGTTATTTTCACTGACTTAATAGATATAGAAAAGCCGACTATATCAACCCCTGGTCCTAGTCTAGGCCCTCAATGTGTTCCAGACATAGCTATAAAACCGTAACCGCACCAGTCTTTTACACAGACAAAAGTTCTTGGGGAAAAAAAAAAAAAGGCATTATGAATCACTTTCATGTGGGTATTCAGTTTTCATAACCCCACCCGCTCAAAAGACACACTCCTAAAATTCAGAGTGAACTTACTTGAATATAGTCACAAATGCTGCAGTTCTCCAACTCCAGCGCCAGCCATAACGAATGAAGCCTCGTGTAGCAGCACGATGTGCAGATTGCTAAAGTTAATTTAAAAACTGTGAGATTCTAAGACACCATCATATTTTCCCTATTCTAGAACTGTGGTAGAGGAATTTTAGCCATGGATTAGTCAGGTACACTTAAACAGACAGAAACGCTAGAAAATCTCTAGAAATATTATTCTTTAAGTATTGAAGTTCCATGTGTAGCTTTTCCTGTCAGGAGATGAAAAATGGTTGAGTATCCCTTATCTGATACTTGAGACCAGAAGTGTTTTGGATTTCGGATTTTTTCAGATTTGGGAATATGCATATTTAACACTTACTGCTTGAGTATCCCAAATCCAAAAAACCGAAATCTGAAATGCTCCAGTGAGCAATTTCTTTGAATGACATGTCAATGCTCAAAAAGTTTGGAATCTGAGCATTCAGGACTTCAGATTTGTGATGCTCAACCTGTAACGAATTACAAATCTACAGAATAAAATAAGAATCCATGAGTTCCTACTGATAGAAATAAATTATAAATAGATAAATAAATATGTAAATAGAGGGGGAAGGGAAAACACTTCCTTAGAGCATAATACTAACACATAAATGTAGAAAGAATGATAGACTTTATAAAATGCCCATTTGGCCACCACAGTCATAACTGTTACAGGCAAGAATCATCATTAAATGCTAAAACTGCCTGGGTATGGTGGCTTATGCCTGTAATCTCAGCACTTTGGGAGGCAACGAGGGAGGATCACTTGAGCTAACAAGTTTAAGACCAGCCTGGGCAACATAGTGAGATCCTGCCTCTACAAAAAAAATGTAAAAATTAGCTGGGCATCGTGATGTGTGTTTGCAGTCCTAGCTACTCGGAAGGTTGAGGAGGGAGGAAACCTTGAGTCCAGAAGTTTGAGGTTGTGGTGAGCTATGATCCCGCCACTGCGCTCCAGCCTGCACTGAGGCAGCAAGACCCTGCCTCAAAAAATTTCAAAAAAAAAAAAAATAATAAATTAAAAAATAAAAATAGGCTGGGCCCGGTGGCTCACACCTATAATCCCAACCCTTTGGGAGGCCCAGGAGGGTGAACTGCTTGAGCTGAGGAGTTTGAGATCAGCCTGGGCAACATAGCAAAACCCTATCTCTACAAAAAATACAAAAATTAGCTGGGAGTGGTGGCACATGCCTACAGTCCCAGCTACTTGCGAGGCTGAGGCAGGAGAATCGAGTGAGCCTGGGAAATGGAGGTTGCAACAAGCCAAGATTGTGCCACTGTACTGTAGCCTGGGCAACAGAGTGAGACTCTGTCTCAAAAAATAAATAAATGAAAAAATATATTTTTTTTAAAAATCAAAAAATGCTAAGATAGCATTTATAATTTAGAATAGTTTTTAGATAGTAGAAATATTATATTTATAATAGCATTTAAATAGTAGAAATTTGATGTAAAGCAGGATATTTACATAGTCTCAAAGGAACTAACAAGTACTCAAAATACTTATAAATTACAAACGGAAAACATAGTAATTTTACAGTGTATAGTTGGCAGAGGCCATCTTAACCAAGTAACTAAAGTAAATATCACCAGTAAAGGGACAGAGATATCATAGGTTTCTAATTTAATTTCTGTTCTAGGGTATTCCTGTCAAAAAACATAGCCTGAATGCAATCATGAGAAACCATCAAACGAACCCAAACTGAGGGATATTCTACAAAATAAATCACCCATAGTCAAGGCCATGAAAGACGAAGAGAAACTCTTCCAGACTAAATGAGACCAAAGCAGCACCACAGGCAAATTCAACTGACCCTGATCCAGGGTCAGTTTCTGAACCAGACAAAAAAATGTTTTTAATTTTTTAATAAGAACTCAAGCCTAACTTCTGAAAAATACATATTTTTTATTTATTTTTAAAATAAATGATACTGTGGGGTAACTAGCAAAATTTACAGGTCTTTAAGGTAATAGTACTATATCAGTGTTAATTTCCTGATCTTGATATTATAATTGTGGTTGTATAAGAGAATTTCCTTGTTTTTAGGAAATACACACTGAAGTATTCATCATGTCTAGAACCTACTGTCAAGTAGTTCAGAAAAAATTAGTACATATTATACTGAGGGAGAATAATAAAACAAACACGGTAAAATGTTAACAGTGGAGTACCTGGATGAAAGTTATATAGGAAATCTTTGTACTATTTTTGCAACTTTCAAGCCTGCCATAATTTCAAAATAAAAAGTTAAAAATTCTCTGAGCTTTAATATTCTCACAGAAGAACTGATGTACAGATCTAATGATGTAATAAATGAGTCAGCACTCTATAAAGTTATAAATGTTAACTATTGTCTTAGTGTAAGCTCCTATACTCAGGGAGGCTTTGTGAATGAGGTAAATACGTTACAGTTGAGCCTTGATGATTTAGCAGGGGATTGGAAGAAATACATTTCAGAAAGAAAAGCCACAGTGGTGATGCCAAACATGTCTGTTCTGAAGATAAGAAAGTAGTCTCTCAAGCCACATGCAGGCACTTTAACGTTAGTACTTCCACTGTTATTAAATATAGACTTTATTTCTTTACTCTGACACTTTTAAAACAACCCTCCATCCCCACAAGCTAACTGAATGATTAAGTGTAAAGTGAATTGCTAAGTCAGTGTGCCCTAAATTTCTTTAGACCACCAGTACGTACCACAGCATCAAACCGGTTATGGTAAATTTCTGCCTGGCTCTGCTCAATGTATTGTCGTTTAGCATGAATGAAAGCTGGTATACCCCCATACACCCAGCCAAGGATGCCTGCTGTAGCTGTCATCTTACAGATATCAGCAAGTTCCTTTGAAATTCTCTGCTGTTCACTACAACATCAAAAAGACAATGTTGTTTGGGATTAGTTTATGGACATTGCTCTCCAAAAGAATCTATAATCAGAATTATCCCAAATGCTAACACCACAACATTTTTCATCATAGGTAGAATCCTCAGATGAATTAAACAGTTCAGTTATATTAAAAGGAACGTAAGTCTCAGACAAAACGAAGCTATGCTGTTAGAATTAGGATAGTGGCAACTCCTGAAAAGACAATGACTGGAAAAGGCACAAGGGGAGCTTTTGGGATGTTATAATAGTTGCCATTTCCTTCTGGGTGTTGGGTACAGCTATGTTCAGTTTGTGAAAATGCATTCATCAGTCTACTTATGTACATTTTTTGAAATGCATTTCCTACTTCAATCAAGTTTTCTAAAAGGTGCTTTTATTTGATGACTATTACACCCCTAGAAACAGGAAGAATTTGTGAGTTAGAGAGGCCAATATTTTCGTTTAAATCTTAAGCTAACTTTAAGAAATCACACCAACTCGTGAGATTTTAGGGCAATGTATCAAAGAAAAAAAAACGTGGACGTTAAGACAAAAAATCTAAATTCTATTTTACTAAATAATTTCATGAAATACTCAGATAGAACTGTATTAATAAAAGCATTGGGCTGGGCACAGTGGCACATGCCTGTAGTCACAGCTACTTAGGAGGCTGAGGCAGGACTTGAGCCCAGTTCTGGACAGCATAGCAACATAGCAAAGATCCTGGCTCTAAAAATAAACAAATAAATAAATGTTTTTTAAAAAACGCACTGAGAAAGTTCACTATGCAGTGGGTGGCACATGCCAATCTAAAATAATAAGGAAAAGCTACTATTTAATTCAGTTTGTTACTCTCAAACGCGCATAAGAAGCTAGAACTGCTAATGAAGCTTCCAAGATGTCATCCTGAAACTGCTCTAACAAATAGCTGTCTTAAGTTACTATAAAATAATTGCCCTTCTAGGCCGGGCGTACTCCAGCCGCGGTGGCTCACGCCTGTAATCCCAGCACTTTGGGAGGCGGAAGCAGGCAGATCACGTGAGGTCAGGAATTGGAAACCAGCCTGCTGAATGGTGAAATTCCGTCTCCACTAAAAATACAAAAATTAGCTGGACATGGTAGTGGGCAACTGTAATCCCAAATACTCGGGAGGCTGAGGCAGGAGAACCGCTTGAACCCCGGAGGTGGAGGGTGCAGTGAGCCAAGATCGCACCACTGCACTCCAGCCTGGGCGAGAGCACGGCTCAGTCTCAAAAAAATAAAATAAAAATACGAGTTTGGGCTGGCGCGGTGGTTCACGCCTGTAATCCCAGCACTTTGGGAGGCTGAGGTAGGAGGCTCACCTAAGTCCAAGAGTTCAAGACCAGCCTGGGCAGCATGGTAAGAACCCTGTCTATAAAAAATATATTTTAAAAAAATTAGCCGGGCGTGGTGGCGCGCGCCTGTAGTCCCAATTAATCGGGAGGCTGAAGTGGGAGAATCACTCGAGTCCGAGAGGCAGAGGTTGCAGTGAGCCGAGATCGCACAGAGCACTCCAGCCTGGGCGACAGAGCAAGACCCTGTCTGGGAAAAAAAAAAAAAAAAAAAAAAAGATACAAGTTTGGGTTACAAATATCAGAACCTTTAAATATAATTTAAAAATGAAGCACACCATCCTTGGCGTCCTAAGGCTGACCCAGGCTGCCAACGCTGCAGAACATCGCTTTCGCGTCCCCCTACCCACTTCGGACCCCAGGCACTTTTACTCTTTGGCAAACAGCTCCTGGAGGCGGTCCCATCCAGATTCCGGGTAATAGGGCTCTGGGACGTAGAGAGGCCGCTTCTGACGCTCCGCAAGGGATTCCGAATCGGCAGTCGCACCTTCGGCAGCAAAGACTCGGGGAAACGGACACAAGGCTCTACAGAGAAAGCTCCGCGCTGCCGGTGGCGGCACCTCCATGGCCTTCTCTCGACCTACGGACAAATTGAGCCTTCAGGACTTCAAGTCCTCCCGGACGTGCCGCGGGAGAGCGTAACTGTACGAGGTGATTTGGCCCAGGATAACCCTCTGCCGGAGGGCTCTGACACCAACGCCTTCAGTCCCGGGCCTCGCTTTGGAGTCCTTGGAAATACAACACAGGAAGTCCCGCTCAACCGGGGCAAATGCCAGGGGGCCGGGCGATGGCAAAGCCGGAGCCCAAAAGACTTCCGGTGGAGGGCGGGTCGGGCCACTGCTGTGCTGAGTCCACCCCGGAAGTGAGTTGGCTGCCGGTAATGAAGCTCAGCGTGGTCCCGGCAGGCGTTCGTTCCGTGTCTTAGTGGTTCCTGGGTCATGCAAACAGCGTCTGCGGCTAGTTACATTCAGCTTGAGGTGGTCATAGGTTGAAGTAATTAAGCGTAATTAAAATGCCAGGAATTAGCTGGGCATTGTGGCGGGCGCCTGTAATCCTAGCTACTTGGGAGGCTGAGGCAGGACAATCGCTTGAACCCAAGAGGCGGAGGTTGCAGTGAGCCGAGATCACACCACTGCACTCCAGCCTGGTCAACAAGAGCGAAAATCCGTCTCAAAAAGAAAAAGCCAGGAATCCCGCTTCAGTGAGGAAGAAAGTGCAATATTCAGTGCAAGTGGAATAGGGAAAGAGGGAAAGGCGAGTTGTGCAGGTAAAGGGGATGGGTCTTGGTGCCAGTTACACCAAGATTTCGAGAACACTTTTTTGAAGAATCAGCTTTTTGGCAGGTCTTCATAAGGTGGATTTCACTCCCTTTAGTTCATATGCCTACTGCTTCTCAAAAGGCAGGAGAATTTCTGGAATTTCTGTGTTTGTATAATTTGCCGTCACTACAACCTCTGCTAACATGCTTCGAAGTATAGTTTTCATTAAAATGAATGCATTTAAAATATTCTCAGTATTCGTGTAATTTCATTCTCCCTTATTCATTTTACCAATCCCTTCACCTCCTTTATTCCTTTCTAGTTATAAAGCAAAATTGCCACACTGTAGTAGAATACAGTAAACAGACTTCTGGAATTTGATAGCTGGAAATTCTATACACAAGTCTCTGAGAAGTGGCTGACTAGAGTGACCAGGTGAATTAGTGACGGCGCTACAAAGACTACTCTGGGATACAAGATTTGATTCAGCACTCATCGTGGCACTTATGACACTGCATCATAATTTCCTATTTGTTCATCCATCTCAATAAACTATCCTTGAGGTCACAGACCACATATATTCATCTCTGTATCTCCAGGACCTAGAACTGTAGTAGGTGCTCAGTAAATATTTGTTGAATGAATAATTCAGATTCCCTGACTTCTGGCTCTGGGTTGCTGCTTATCTCATGTTAGGTAGAAGTAGGCACCAAGATAAGTTAGCAAAGCTTGGAAGCCCAAGAAAATGGCTGTACACTCTGTTTCTAACCCATATGTAGAAAAAGCTAAATGCATAAGATGACCCCAGAATTATTCTGGGATGTAGGAAGACTTGAAATGGGTAGGAGGGTTTGGGTGGGTGTTGGGAAGATATTGACGAAATCATTCATGTACAACTCAAGTGCCCCAGGATTTACTAGCCTATAGATGAGGTCATATTAACAGGCAAATTTTAAACTCCATAACTTGTTTCTCCTTTGGGTAACTGAAGACTCATTTGTAAGGTTTCTTTTGCCACTTAATACTTCAAAAAAGTCCCCAGTCCTTTGGCTACTGCTCACACTGTTGCTGCTCTTCCATCTGAGCCCTCCCACATTTCCTACTTCCCCAATCCCTTAGGGCTTACCTTCTTTTAGAATGAAGGAAATGCTCACCCTCCTCTGTAGTCTACTTATTTTATTTTATTTTTGATACAGTCTAAACTCTTGTCACCCACGCTGGAGGGCAGTGGCACAATCTCAGCTCACAGCAATCTCTGCCTCCTAAATTCAAGCGATTCTTGTGCCTCAGCCTCCTGAGTAGCTGTGCCACCATGCCTGGCTAATTTTTGTATTTTTAGTAAAGATAGTGTTTCACCACGTTGGCCAGTCTAGTCTCAAACTCCTGGCCCCAAGTGATCTGCCTGCTTCAGCTGCCCAAAGTGCTGGGATTACGGGTGTGAGCCGCCGTGCCCAGCCCTGTAGCCTTTAGTCTACTCTTTTTGAAGGTTCTCAGAGCAACACAGTCTAAGCCAGAGGTGTCCAATCTTTTGGCTTACCTGGGCCACATTGAAAGAAGAATTGTCTTGGCCTACACATAACACTAACTATAGCTGATGAGCTAAAAATAATAATAATAATAAAAGTCCATGCATAAATCTCAAGTTTTAAGAACGTTTACAAATTTGTGTTGGGGCGCATTCAAAGCTTTCCTGAGCCACATGCAGCTTGTGAGCCATGGGTCGCACAAGCTTGGTCTAAGCCAAAAGGTGTTATGGGGTTTACTGGACCACTGTTTCACATATGGCTTTCTTGTCCCCAGGACATGTGTTTGACAGCAGAGTAACTGCATCAGGGAAGGATTTCAGTGGAATCATCATACTGCCTGGAACACCATTCTTCCACCATCAGCCCTTGTTGCTGAATTCTGTTTATAGAACCTAATAGTTTCTTCCCTTACAGTGAATTTTTTTCCCAGGGGTCAGCAGGTTCCCTTCCCTGCCAGTTTCACCAAGTACTGCCCTTGCTACATATTTTACATTTTGTTACATTATGTATGATATAAAACTTTTCCACATGTAGAGAGCTAATGAATTTTGAGAACTCCAAGGACTATTTCATTTACTTATCCTTCATGGTATAAATTAATTTTTACCTCCACAAAGTTTCCCATCTGCTCCAGTTGGAAGTTTATTCTTCCTCTAAACTCCAGATCCACATTGTCTTCATGAATAATCAGCACTCCTGTTGCCTTAATCACCTTCCACGTATATATGATGCCTCTCATATTGTTTATCATCTCAACAGCACAGCCCCTTGAGGTTTGGGAGCCTCATGTAAACTTACCTTATCTCTGTGCATAGTAGATGCTCAAGAAGTATCTGGTAAGTATTAAAGGAGTGACTTGTAAATATAACTCTCTGCTCCATCCACAACACCTTACCTCTGGATGCAGTAAGATTATCCCAAGAAAGGGCATGTTTAGATGCATGTAAAGATAGACTTTTGTGTATCTGTGCTTTTTTTTTTTTTTTTTTTTTAAACGGGGTCTCATTCCCATTGCCCAGGTGGGAGTGCAGTGGTGTGATCATGGCTCATTGCAGCCTCAACATCCCAAGCTCCAGCTATCCTCCTGCCTCTTTTTTTTTTTTTTTTGTAGAGCTGAGGTCTCACCATGTTGCCCAGGCTGGTCTTGAACTCCTGGGCTCAAGTGATCCTTCTGCTTTGGCATCCCAAAGAGCTAGGATTACAGGTGTGAACCACTGTGTCTGGCCTGTTTGTGCTCTTGTTTGTAGTCAGTCTAGGGGTTAAGTGTAGGGAACTCTTGGAGGGGACCCAAATGAGCCAATTAAATTTTTTGCCCTTGGGAATTTTGGGCTGAGACAGAGTCCAGTTGGCAAGGGAACTGCATTATGGTAGCACCCTGGAAACAGTCAAAATTCTTGCTGAGATTCCTGGAGGTGCCCTTGCTTCTATCCTTCTAACCACTATGAAACCTTTTTAGATTCCACGAGATGCCCTCATATTCTTCTAGTAAGTTACTTTGCTTAAACTAGCAAGAGGCAGTTTCTGTTCTTGACCACTAGGAAAATCTGACCTGATATAGTAGAATAAGGTGGGTCACTGACAGCACATAGATAACACTCCCGAAATAAATAAATAAAAAGCATTATTTGTGTTATAAGTATCCCACTTCATTCAAATAAACTATTCTTTCCTTGAAGAAAAGCATGGCCATTAGCTCTCTGAAAAGGAAAGGGTAAGTTTGGGACTGAACTAGTAACAACAACAACAAATAAAACCTTCCAAAGTTGTGGGGAAACAAATTATTTTCAAAAACAAACCATTTACATAGTTACACCATCCTCATATCATCTACACTGAGGTAAACAGATAGACAAGTACAAAATCTGAATAACATTTGCTGTATTTAAAGACAAAGATGCTCTTATTGGCTCCTCAAGGGCAAGTGAGGATTTACATTGATCCAATTCTTACAGTCTTATCTAATCATCCTTTGGAGCCAGTAACAATCTGTATATAGGATCCAGTTAAGCCAACTGTCTCCATTCCTCCATCCATCCACCCACCCACCAGTTCTTTGGGATCTATTCTGTATGAGGCACTGTGCTGGATCCTGGAGACATCAAGATGAGTAAAACTAGATTCTCACCTATTAATAAGTTCATAGAACAATAGGAGAAACAGTCAAGCAACTACAGTGATGTCATATAATACAGGCATAAGCAAAGTACTATGGTAGCCCCTTACTGCCTCGAGGAATGAATGAAAGGAGTCAGAAAGAAGGTGATATTTGAGCTAAAACTTGAAGCTAAATGGGAAACATTCCCAGGGAAATGAATTTTCAGCTCCTAATCTAAAGGATAGCAAATTTTGTTCCTATTTTAATGAGAGGAAATTAAAATTCAGAGACAATGCCTACACCTAGTAGGGCCTCATAGTGACAAGGCAAAACCATAGTACAACTCAGAAATCTGGACTGCCTATAGACACACTCACAGCACCTAAGAACATAGTCCCTGTGCATTGCTAGTACTAAACAAAACAAAACAAAAAAAAACAAAAAAAAAATCCAACTTTAAACATCTGCTTATTCCATGAAATGATCTTGCCAAGCATGTTCAACTTCTCTAAGAAGTTCAATAGACTTAAAATTTTGTGGAAAAGAGTTTAAAAAGCCTAATAGATTTCTGACAAATGGAATGTCTGATAATTATGTGACTGAATCTCACATTTACTAATTCTGAAACTAGTTAATACCAAATAGGTCTTAAGAGACAAAAGAAGAGAGGTGATTTCTCTGTGGAAAGGGTGGGCCTAAGGATCAAGGATAGTTCTAAGTCATCAGACTCCAGAGTTTTAATCTAAACATTTTTCTTCATTTTATACTATGTTAGAAAGAGCACCCTGAGATATTAAACTACTACCCAAAACATCTTTTTCAAAAAGGGAAAAAAGGAAAAAGGAGGCACTCCAACATGGATTTGCACTAAAACAAATATCTCCTATATATTTGAAGTTGAATGCTCTTAACTACCAAATGAACGGCACATTCACATATGAAGACTTCTTGTGGTTCCTGCAAGACAGTGAGAGTGTGAATGATCCCTGCTGTGGCCAATTTAAGAAGGAAAAATATTAAAGGTATGCAAAGGGTGAGGAAGAGCTGCTGCTCTATGTATAGTTCCATTAAAGAATGAGGACTACTTCCTAAATTTATTAAGAGGCTTTGTCTTTTTTTCTTTTCTTCAGAGAGACATTAAGAAGTAGGGCATGAAGGCACAAAAAGGGAACCCAAAATCCAATTGCAATAATTACTCATGCAATTGGCCTCTTTATATGTGGCATTATAGAAACCTCCTGAGTAACAGAGTTTATGGTTTTACAAAAGAGAACTCCTATATCATTGCATGGCATGGCTACCGCTTCCTTAGACCATTCAGAGAATGATCCCCAAGTATTTTTCATAAACCCCATAGGGTTTCCTACATTAAAATAAAGTGACAGAGATCACACCTAGGATAATTTCACAATTCCAGCAATGAGTTGTACTACTTCCAAATGATGAATTTTCTGCTCCAAATAATGGGACAAAGGGCATCATCACATGGACACGGTCAATTTCACAGTGGTGGATACACACAGGTGGATGATCTGAGGCACAAGCTGTGATTGGTCTTAAGAAAATGAAAGGTAGAGTTGGGTTCAAAATCCACATCTCATGATTTCTGGTCCTTATTCATCCAAAAAGTTGAACTGCTTCATATCAGTGTGTTAGACACATTTTAAATCTTTCTCAAGAGTTGCTCTGGGTGCAGCATGATAAGGAAAACCAGGTATTTGGCTTGGTAACAGGTATTTAGGGTATAGGTGCCAAGCTTATGGTAAGCTTCTCACCGTAGGATATCTGAGATCTGTTGCCACAAAGAGGACTATGGTCCTATGATGACTACTATAGTTCGGTTTTCAACATTTTGGGAATAATTTGATCATAACCTTTCCTTCTTGTTACATTGTAAGACAGGAATTTAGAGTATTCACTCAAGAGGTTCTCCCAGTAACAGGTGATGTCATCCATCTGCAAGTGGTTCCTAATAAACTGGCTTCCCCTAGAGACAAGATTTAACAAGCAAATGTTAAAGCACAGAATTTAATAATAATAACAGTCTGTATTTGAGTGCTCACCTTGTGCCAAGCATTATTCAGCATTTTATATAAATTAATTCATTTGAGCCTCAAGAACCAACCCTATGGCAATCATATCCACATACATGCATGTACCAATAGAACTTAACATCTTTTTCCTTTAAAACAACTTAAAAACAACCAATGTTCATACCTGTTTAACTACCTCAAAGATTTTAGTCTACTTCTATAAAGCTTGGGCATATGTAGACGTGTGTATATGTTTCCCCCCAGGACAGCTTTAGTTCTGAATTATCTCCATATGATGAGGATAAAATACAGATATCACCATGATAATAGTATTCAGGTAACTTTGGCTAGGGCATAATGCGGATGACAAAGTAAAGTGGAAAGGGAAAATGAACAGAACTCACCTTTCAGCAATCTCTTGAGCTACATCATCATTTGCTTTTACAAACTGTAACAGCTCTCTAAAATGAAAAGAATTTTAGACTCTGAAATGTAGACCAACTTCATTAGCACTAAGTCAGAAAGACCATATAGATTGAGGTCTATGGATAATTGTAGGTATGTGGATGGTGGATTGTTTCCTTAAAGCAAAGATATCAGGGTTCTCTCAAGAACAAAATAATAAAAAAAAAAAACCCACACACTGATTAAAGATACCCTATTGTAGATTTGGGACATATTTGAGAAAATACAGAAGTTACATTATATATTTACATATATTTTGTATATGTATATTTTACAATATATTATATATCTATATTTATCTTACATATTTATATATAAATATATTTTTATATATAGAAAAATATATATATACACACAGATATCACCATCATAACAATATGCAGATAACTCTGGTCCTTCTCTATACCTCTTCCTTGTTCCTCCCATCATGAGAGGAAATTTGCCGAAGCTTCACTTGAATCAATTCTCACGCTGTATCTGAATATCTTTTTGACAATATAATAAGATTGAGTACCCCTATCTTTAGTCTTGGAGAGATGAGAGCTTTTTAACTTCATTTTGTCTGAATGTTTCATTTGAAACCAGTATTAAAGCGCTTTTTCAAATTAAATTCCACTCATAGCCTACTTGGATAATAATGCAATACTATGTATGTAAACCAAGAGGAAAAAAAGCTTTCAATGGAAAAAAATCATAGGACTAAATGTCTTACATGACTGGTTTTAAGGCATTACGGCATTTTTAAAAGCAGATTGGAAGGGTCTTTAGAAACTCTGCACTGGGGGATAACTGCTTACTGGACATTGGAGAGATCTGTTTTGACTGGGATATAGTGAACCCATGGCTTCAGCTGTGGATAGAAGAATTCTAGCCACTCGTCACCAACATGGAAAACAAGTGAGCCACACAGGAAGAGATGTTTAAACCGGAAACTTGCAGCTACACCTCGAAAATTAAACAGATACCTGGGGAAAAAAGAGCAAAATACACTTGATACTATATGCCTGCTGCCACAAATATGACCTTTTATGCTTATTCTCCCCTCCCCTTCTTTCATGATTCCTCTCCACTCTCTTTCCACTTTGAGTTTTCAAGGACACATTGTATGTTCCTAAGGGGTTTCTATCAACTCTTTGCGTTACCAGGGCTAGGACTACAGGTTGTTCTGGGGATGTCAGGGTGAGGAAAAATAGGGGATTATTTTCTCCAGACAGAGCTAGATAGGGTCAGGAGCTGGGTGCCGGCTAGAGTGTATACAGGGCTCAGAAGAAAATGACAGTTTGTAGATTTGGAACATATTTGAGAAAATAAATGTTCAATGGTAAACATAAAATATAAAGAGTGAAAAAAAATTCACAAGCTTTTCTAGGCCTAATGTCTCTAACTAGTCATGGCCTCCCAAAGCCTTGTTTTTCCTCTAGTGTACCCCATCTGCTCAAAGGTCTCCACTGCTTCCTAGACATCACCCTCTTCTCTTAAAGTATAGAGCAATGGTCCCCAACCTTTTTGGCACCAGGGACCGGTTTCATGGGAGACAATTTTTCCATGGATGGGCAGTGGGGGGAGATGATTTTGGATGAAACTGTTCCACTTCAGATAATCAGGCATTAGATTCTCATAAGGAGCATGCAACCTCGATCCCTTGTATGCGCAGTTCACAATAGGGTTTGTGCTCCTATGACAAGCAGCCTAATGCCAAGGCTGATCTGACAGAAGGCAGAGCTCAGGTGGTAATGCTCACTTCCCCACTGCTCACCTCCTGCTGTGCAACCCAGTTCCTAACCGACCAGTACCATGGCTGGGGATAAGGGCCCTCTGGTATAGAGAGAAGAATGAGGAAAACCTAATCAATTTTCAGCGATTGCCCACAGGGAAAAAAAAAAAAAAAAAAAGGCTGTCTTCTCAGCATTTCTCACGCATGCACCTGTCTCCAACCAGAGTTGCTTTCACCATGTAGATCCTACTCTGTGTGTCACTGGCATTCCTAACTCTGAGCCACCCCCACTACTGCTGCCCTCCTCTAGACCTGGTTTTACCTGGTTTCATCGAATTCTTAGTCCTGGAATTTTATTTTATTTCTCTTAGAGACAGGGACTCACTATGTAGCCTAGGCTGGTCTTGAACTCTTGGGCTCAAAGGATCCTCCTACCTCAGCCTCCCGAGTAGCTAAGACTACAGGAGCATGCCAGCACACCAGGATAATAATTCTAATACTTATTAACTGAGAAATATTTATTCTAACTTCAACTATTGAGTGGGTGGGGCATATGGAGAGGTAATTACATTACTGTGATTGCTAGCTAGCATGCAGCTATCTGTTGTTCTGTTCTACAGATGTTCCATTCTTCTCTACAGTCCCCGCAGAACTCAGGTCAGTGCATACAGGCCCTCAGGAAAAGCCAGTGAAATGCATTAATGCAACTTTCATTTACTCCAGCTGGGCCTTTATATTAAAGTTCTCACCCAAAGTGAAGCTATTTCAAAAGCAGTATGGAAACCATACTGGAAATCTTACTTGTACTTGCAGTGATCGACAAGATGGACATCCTTAGCAGCTGGCTTTCCTAAGGTATCCTTTAAGTGGAAAGGAAGTTATTAGTATTAACAGCAACAGCATTTACTGTGATCACTGTGCAGCAAGCATCGTTAAACATTTCATCAACATTACCTCATTTAAGCTTCATAATCAATATACTCAGGAGACATTATTATTCCCATTATATAAATGCAGAAGCCAAGGCTTCGGAAGTTGAGATTTGCTCAAGGTCAATGTGGCTCTGAATAGAAGACACAGTTTTAACCAGGGCCTGTCTGATTTCAGAGTTTAAGCTCACCTAAAGCCATGTTGCCCTTCTTTGAATTCAGATGTCACAGCCCGCAGCACACTTCACTCTGTGTAAATTATGTATGCAGAGAAGATCCCAAGTGCTGGCTGATAATGTTAGGGGTGTATACAGCCCATGCTCAAATTATGTTGGGCATGCAAAGTATTTAAAAAAAAAATCAAATCATTGCCAACCTTTATAGGTGGTAGGATATTTCTTGCAAAAATCCAGATTTCCAATCTTTCTTGGGGAATAAAAAGGATGATCTGGCAAACTGGGCTCTTACTAACACTTGGAAGTGTTAGTATTCTCTCTTGCTCACCTACTGATATCACCTGCTGGTCCCTGGGGACATCTGAGTTTGAGATCCCCATGTACACTCCATCTACCTTAGCAGATGGTAAACTCCTTGATGAGGGGACAAGTTTTGTTTGCTCCTGCAGCCTCCCACAGTAGATGCTAACAACTTGTATTCTAAATGAATACATTTTTCATATTTTTATTATTTAATAAAGTTTTGTAAGCTCACTTGCTCCTATCTGATTAAAAAACTGTATGAAATAATACATACACCTCAGATTTACTTAGTTTTCTCCCAAGAAGTCTAAAGCTTTTTCTCATAGCATCCTCATATGGTATATGGAAATGTCATATAAAAGAAGGTTAAGGCTTTAATTTCTTTGATTAAGGCAAAAAGCCATAGAGTTAAGAGGAGAGAGTGGACTGTAAACCAATGGTCCCATTTCTGGCTTCACCTTAGAATCACTTGAAAAGTTTTAAACAAATGAAGATTCCTGGACACCAGCCCCAGAGATTCTGACTCACTTAACTCATTTTTTAAAGCTCTCTGGTTGTACTGCACAGCCAGGGTTGAGACCATTAATTTAAACCAGGGGTTGGCAAAGTACGACCCATAGGCCAAATCTGACCCACTGCTTGTTTTTGTCATGGACTAAGAAATTTTTACATTTCAAATGGTTAAAAGAAAAGGCAAAAGAAGAATATTTTATGACAAAATTACATGAAATTCAAAATTCGGTGCCCATAAATAAACTTTTAATTTTTTTATTTATTTTATTTTTTTTTGAGATGGAGTCTTGCTCTGTCACCAGGCTGGAGTGCAATGGCACAATCTTGGCTCACTGCAATCTCTGTCTCCCAGGTTCAAGCAATTCTCCTGCCTCAGCCTCCCGAGTAGCTGGGATTACAGGTGCGTACCACCATGCCTGGCTAATTTTTGTATTTTTTAATAGAGACAGGGTTTCACCGTGTTGTCCATGCTGGTCTCAAACTCCCGACCTCAAGTGATCCACCCACCTCAGCCTCCCAAAGTGCTGGGATTACAGGTGTGAACCACCATGCCCGGCCATAATAAAGTTTTTATAAGAACACTGCCAGGCTCATTCATTTACAAACTGCCTATGGCTGCTTTCATACTACTGCTGGCAACTACAACAGAGACCATATGACCTGCAAAACCTACAATATTTACTATTTGGCCCTTCCTGGAAAAAGTTTGTGACCCCTGGTTTAAACCTTCAAAGTAGTGCAATATACTAGTCATAATATGGCCAGAAAAGCAACGTAAGTTTGAAAAAGAAGAATTTACATATATGCTAATGCTGGTTCATGGAACTTTCTTTACATTCACCTCACCACTGAGAGGAAACCTAATCTCAAATTCTACCCAGGTGGCAATGTTCTTTGAGTGAGAATGTTCCCTGCTGTAGTTCTAGTCAGATGACTGGTGATTACTTTCATAGATTTCCAGGCCTGGTTTTTGGTGTATTCCGCATCAACAAGTTTTGGATTTTTTCGAGACAGAAGAATGAGAGGATCTCGTTCTGGACTTGTCCTATAAAAGAAACACGTGACATAAAACTGTGTGGCCTGTATTAGAATACTGTTCCCAATCCCTGAAAGGTGAGCAGGACTAGGACCCAAGGCAATGACTCTGCACAAATGGACAATTCACTGGTGCCGTGACAGCAGAGGAGAGGTACACTGGGTACTGCAACATCTAGGTTGTCCAGGGCTGGTCCCCTCTGTACCTTTAGGGTTGGGGAGTGCTTGGCCCTTCTTTGTCTGCGTTTGGTCTTAAAGGGTATGTTGTTCAGGTTACTATAGTCAAATCCCAGGGAATGATTTCCCTTTTAGGAAAGTTCATGTAGCTTCTATAATCACTGGTGCTTATAACTGTGAGGCTAGCTAGTCACCACTCACTAAAACAGCTACATGACCTTTGTTATGTACACTCTGTACAGTCCAGTATAATATTTAATTTTTTTTAAATGCACAAAAACCAAAGGGCTTAAAAACCTAATGACTATATGTGGAAAAATTTCTAGTGATGTTCCAAGTAGCAGAGGGTCTTGACATGTGAGGCATCATGGATTCCTTGATAATCTGTTAAGAACTATGAACCAACCTCCTCTCCTTCCCAGAAAAATGCACATATCCCCACATAATTTCAAGGGAGTCCTAAAACTCTTGAAGTCCAGACATGGTCCCCAAGTTAATTTGTGACTTCAAGATTTAAGAATCAAAGAAGTTGGTAAGAAACAGGACATAGTAGCTGGATAATCCATTTACCTCCTAAAGTCTATCTCCCAAGCGAAGAGGAGGGTGAAGAGAGAGTATAATCTCTGGCAAGGACTCACTTGCTAAAACTACAAAACCCTTCTCCCTTCATGGTCTTTTCTATTCATCTACTCCACCGATACTTATCGTATATTGACATGCTAGGAACTGTTATTGGCACTGGGACTATGGAACTGAACAACACAGGGTCCTTCTACTACCTTTGCCATTTTTCTCTTCTCTTTCCTCCCTGCTCTCTTCTTCATTTTCAGCAGTCTCAGTCTGTGCTCTTAACTACTATTTGGCAGCCACATGTTCTGATAAAAAAGGCAGTTAAGAAATATGGTGTTGAGTCCTGCTCTGCATTAACCAGTAGAGTGACCGTGGCATGATCATAAGCTACTCCTAGAAACTGATCATAAGCTACTCCTAGGGACTGTAAGAAGACACCCATCTGTTGTGTTTGACATCACACAATCAATGCCCAACACACTTGTAACACTATGTAAAATATGTGCTAAATGACTGAAGTGGATAAACTTTACTTCTTTGAATATCAACTCAATCAATGGCGATTTGGGCAAATAATGTGAATTATTCCCAAATCTAAAATTGTGATTCCACATTTCTTTCTTTGTTATCTTAGCTTTCCCTTTGAACTACAGAGCTTGTCATACCCTCAAGGTTACTTATATTTTACATTACTTGGAAGAATGTATTTGTAAAATGTCAGAAAATAATTCACCTTGATCCTCGGAAATATGCTGTAGAGTTTTTCTTTTTCCATGGCCACTGTGCTGCTGACCTAAGAATACAGAATTTAATTAGTTTCAATATATCTTTTTCAACTATATAAGAATGTGCTTTAACCACTTCTGAAGATTAGTTCAGAGCTTCATATTTCTAAATAAGTCTAATCAAAGCTACTCAAAAGAAAAAGTCCTAAAGGACACTTTGTTTCCTTTTGCTACCATTTCATGGCTCTGGAGGTGCTACTCAGTTGTATCTACAAATCTACTCCCCATTAACAAGTTAACAACATTGAAAGAAAAGCCCTCAAACCCTGAAGGTCATGATTAGGTCTCTATATAATTTGGCAAATGTGGATTTCCTCTGTACCTTAAGTAGGGTGCTACTGATGAAATTAATTATGTGAACAAAACTGCAAAAAAGTAAAAAAGCATCAGAAATGGAATGAAAGGGAAATCACTCTTTCATTTTATGTTTTCCATAGGTGGGAAGTGTCATCGGATTTAGTCTGATATTTGAAAAGCACCTTTGTATTCTTAAAGCCAGACTAAGTGCTCCATAAAGATGAAGTCCTTGAAACTCAGATCTCAGTACACATTACCACGGCCAGCCTTCCTTACTGAAACTGCTAGCTCACAGATGCATCATTCCTAACTTGCTTCGTAGGAACCCTCCCTGTACAGAAGTCTGCACAGCATCTTCCTTTCAAAAAGGAGGGGAAGGCTGAACTGAAGTTAATGAGGGATTGGTGGGCTGTATTACAGTAATGGAGAAACTCAGGATATAAACTTTCTAGGCATAGATCCTTTTCAGATACATATAATGTCATGCTGCTCATTTTCACTCAGCTGAGAATGCGCTCAGTATCTTCCAGGTCCTCAGACCCCCACCCTCAGCCAACCTGGCTCATCCTCTGGCCTTTTCTGGGTGGATCACCTTTACCTGATTCTCCAGTCTTAAGGCCAGAACTATCTTGTTTACCCCGTACTTCTTCCTGCCCAAGCAGAGACACTATAGCACTGGATTTTTGTTGTTTTGTTTTTAGTGGAAAATATTTCATGCTCCTCATGCAAAGTTCTCATGAAAAAGCATAAAGATAAAAGTAAGATGTCCTCTGGAATCTCCCTGTCCACAGGTAACAATGTAACATTTTAGCCAAGAATTTCCTGGCAATCATTTCTTCACATTAGTAGCTTTCAACTGGGGGTAATTTTGCCCTTCCCTCCCACCCAGGGGACATTTGGCCATGTCTGTAGACACTTTTGATTATTACTACTAGGGGACTGCTACTGGCATTTAGTGGGTATACATCAGAGATCAGAGATGCTGCTAAACAATCCTACAGTGCTCAGGATAGCTCCCAGGACAAAGAATTATCCAGCCCAAAATGTCAGCAACACTAATACTGAGAAACTTTGCTCTATGTAACAGAGGTCACACCATACATACTATTAGGTAACAATCGTTTTTTATTTTTTTGAGACAGAGTCCCACTCTATTGCCCAGGTTAGAGTAGAGTGGCGCATCTCTGCTCACTGCAACTTCCGCCTCCCGGGTTCATGCCATTCTCCTGCCTCAGCCTCCCGAGTAGCTGGGACTACAGGCACCAACCACCACACAGGGCTAATTTTTTGTATTTTTAGTAGAGATGGGGTTTCACTGTGTTAGCTAGGATGGTCTCGATCTCCTGACCTCATGATCCGCCCGCCTCGGCCTCCCAAAGTGCTGGGATTACAAGCGTGAGATACCGCGCCCAGCCCAGGTAACAATCTTAATAGGAAATATAAATAATAATAACAGCCAACATCTACATAGCATTTCACTATGTTACAGACATTGTTATAAGTGCTTTGTAAATATAAAATCATTCTCACTATCTTAAGAGGCAGGTTTTATCATCCCTATTTTACAAATGAGGTCCTTCAGAGGTTAAGCAACTTGCGCAGAGTCATGCAGCTAATAAGAGCCAGGATTTGAACGCAGAGCTTTTAAAACCTACACTGCCTTTCCATTCATGCACTATGTTCCATTTTATAACCTCTGGCAAAGACTCACTGCAAAAATTCCATTTTACAGTCATATTATGATTCACTTCATCCTTTATTGATGGGCTTTTGGGTAGTTTCCAACTTTCTGCTCTAAGAAACAACATGGTAGTAAACATCCTTGTACACAAATCTTTGCACACTTGTCTAATTCCTTAGGATACATTCTAGATGTGAAACAGCTGGGTCAAAGAATACACAGTATACATTTCCAATTTTGATACATATTGTCAAACTATCTAACAAAAAATGTATCAATTTATACTCAAAGTTACTTCTCTTCATTTCCTTGGTTCCTGGGGAAGCTGTGTTTAATATACATACACAGGACCCAAACTGTGTATCACTGTTCTCTCTCTTTCATTCTCCTAACCTACCCATCCTCCCTCAAAAGACCTAGGTTAGGACTTGTTTCTCCAGGCAAGTGCTAACAGTGGCCACCACAGCCTGGTGCTACCCCAGCCCTCTTTTTCAAACTCTCTCTGACAATAACAAATGAAATATTTAATCTGTAAAGAACAATGAATTCTTCTACAGAGTCAAATATAAATCAGCGGGCACAAACTCCCAAAATATCAGAAAAATAGAATGGAAAATGGCAGGCAGACATCAGTGCAGATGGATAAACAAGCAGATTATTAAATTTTCAAGGTAACCAATGAACATCACTAGAGATTCCAAACGGAGGGTTCTAAAAAACAAAATGGCAATTCTATAACCATGAATAAATTCAATTGAATAAAATAGGAAGGTATCAAAAGAAAAAAAGCATTCATATAAGATTACACGTTAAAACATTCTATCTGCCTAAAAATTGTTTACTAGTTTACATGGGGGAAAATGGTATTAATAACTACATGGTGGAGTAACTGGATAACACCTTGACCTCAGGAGTTTGAGTCCAGCCTGGGCAACATAGTGAGATAGTGAGATCCTGCCTCTCAAAAATAAACAAATAAACAAATAAATAAATAAAGTGACTGCTTCATATGTACTGACATGGAAAGATTACTTAGATACACCAATAAGTTAGGGAGAAAGTTGCCTAAGTTATACATATTTGTAAAATTTTATGAGCATATATAGGTTTCATAATCACTTAAAATGTTTTTAAAGATTTTAAAAACAAGACAGCTGCATGGCAGGTGGGAAAAGAGCTACAAAAAGAAGAATGTGAAAAGGGTATTTGCAAGTACCTGAGGGGGTGGGGTGGGGGAAAGGATTAGAAAACCAAGGCCAAGGCCAAGAATAACTTAGGGAAAAAAAAGTTTAAAATCTTTTTTCCAACTTAGTGTGGTGGCTCATGCCTGTAATCCCAGCGCTTTGGGAGGCCGAGGGGGGAGGATCACTTGAGCCTAGGAGTCTGAGATCAGGTTGGGAAACATAGCAAGACCTGTCTCTACAAAAAATTTTAAAAAACAACCAACAAACAAAAAAAGCACACTTTTTCCCCCCCGTCTCAAAATTATGTTCAAAACCCAAAAATAAACAAGCAATGACAGTCTCAATGTCAGGAAAACACAAGGAATATTAACCAGTAAAGAAGGTTGGATAAAGTACTTGGAAACCAGGACTTTAGGCCTAGATTTGCTTCTGACCTTGACCAGATCACTAAACCTTTCTGTGCCTTCATTCCCTTATCCCTGAAATTAAGGGCTAGACAAAGACAATTTCTAGTTCCAGTTCTGTAAAATATGAGACTGTTATTATTTTTTAAAATTTCCAAATTATACCCACTGGAGAAGTTTGTTTTTTAACAAAGGGCTCTACCCACCACTGAGGACTGCAGCCCTGTACGTTTCTTCAGGAGGGGAATATTCCCTTAATCCTCTTTGAACCATCAGCCACACTTGGGAGAGGTGATAGGTATTTATGGAAACAAGGTTGAATTGTTTGCTTTCCTTATATCTGAGAGAAGGGCTATAATGACTGTGTTTCTGGAGATTCCCTAATTAAGCACCAAAGTTGTTTGAATCACGATGTAAAATGTAGCTAGTTAAGAAATACCTACAGCTTGGATGAGCTACACAATCTAAATTCTGAAATGATAGCAGGATGGAGTCAACAGGCCAAGGCATGTCTCAGTCATGAATCAGAGAGGATCTGGAATAAGCTTGTACTTGAGATGCTTATGGAACATTTATGCTCCCTCAGCCCTGCCTAAAGTATTTCGTTCTCAATTGCCAAGTACGTTTATATTCTTCCAAATAATTTTCTATCCCCCACATGACACGGTCATTCATTTTTTCTTACTATGAAAGAATACACTCTTATTTAAAGAATCTTAAGTATAGAAAAACTGAAAATACTGACTGGGTGCAGTGGCTCACACTTGTAATCCCAGCACCCAGTGGGTGGATCACTTGAGGCTAGGAGTTCCAGACCAGCCTGGTCGACATGGTGAAACCCCATCTCTACTAAAAATACAAAAAATTAGCCGGGTGTGGTGGTGCATGCCTGTAATCTCAGTTATTCAGGAGGCCGAGGCAAGAGATTTACTTGAACCTGGGAGGCAGAGGTTGCAGTGCGCCGCGATAGCACCACTGCACTCCAGTCTGGAGACAGAACATGACTCTGTTGCAAAATAAAATAAAATAAAATAAAATTAAAAAAAAGAAAAATTTAAAATAGAAAACAAAAGTCTCTGACAATCCCTTGCAAAGAGGCATTGCTGATAGTTTAGGATGGACTATTCAGCCCTTTTCTATGGATATGTAAACATTATTGGACATATACAAAATTGCTTATGTTACAGTTTTCTGTCCTTAATTTTTAACATAAAAATTAGTTACTTAAAAGTAAATAGGCTGGGTGTGGTGGCTCACGCCTGTAATCCCAGCACTTTGGGAGGCCGAGGTGGGTGGATCACCTGAGGTCAGGAGTTTGAGACCAGCCTGACCAACATGGAGACACCCCATCTCTACTAAAAATACAAAATTAGCTGGGTGTGGTGGCACATGCCTGTAATCCCAGCTACTCAGGAGGCTGAGGCAGGAGAATCACTTGAACCTGGGAGGCAGAGGTTGCGGTGAGCTGAGATCGTGCCATTGCACTCCAGCCTGGGCAACAAGCTCCGTCTCAAAAAAAAAAAAAAAAAGGTAAACAATTGGTTATAGTCTATGGCTTATTTCAAGAAAACCCAGAAAGAGGAAAAAATAAAACTTCTTTAAAGGACCTACCTTACCAGATCTTCTCTGAAGAGATCCCACCGTCCAAGACCTGTAGGATAAATTGGCCAAACAGCAGGTCCCCCTTCCCAAAATGTCCAGGCAGGATACATGATATCATGGTACTCTGATGTCTTCAACAAAAACAGACAGGTCGTTCTAAATCAGTCTTGGAATAGAGTGAAAAGAGGCAACTGCAACCATGCCACTGGATCTGGACAGCCTTGGTTTAGTGTCACATTGCCAAAGATATATTTTCCCTATTTTCCAAAGTCTAGCCTGTAGACATTAAAAGGCAAAAGTGACTATGGATTAAAAGTCATGGGCTCACTGAATTCCAGAATTTAGAATCACATTAAAGGTCAACTTTTTTAGTTCCCCTAAATTCTGTTTTCCTAGAGGATATATACTGTTAAGATTTTTAATTTAAGGAAACAATATGCCCAATTCTGAATAATCACAGAGCGCTCTCATTGTTTGACTATTACGCTTAAGAGTTTACACTGTCTTACCAGTTTTTGGTTATTTCCCAATGGGTTTTTTTGAGAGCAAGAGCCAAGAAATACAGTGCAATGGTTAAGAGTGTGGGCTCCTGACGTGGATCATATGGGTTAGGATGCTGACTCCACCTCTTTATAGCTCTAGGCAAGTTACTTAATGGTTTTATGCCTCAGCTTCCTTATCACTGTAATGGAGGAAACAATAATATCAATAATATGATCTACCTAAAAAGCTTATTTTGAATATTAAATGAGTTGATACACGTAAAAATCTTAGAACAGTATCTGGCACATTTTACGTACTTCACAAATATTAGCTAGTGTTATCTCATACTATGGCACTGTTGGGCTCACATTGATTGGTCAATACATTCTTGGTTATTCATCAATCAGGGTCAGAAGTATGGATGAGCAGAATGAGAGGAAGGGGTATTATCACATCTTTTTAAAGAAGTTTGAGGCTGGGCACGGTGGGTCACACCTGTCATCCCAGCACTTTGGGAGGCCGAGACAGGTGGATCACCTGAGGTCAGGAGTTTGAAATCAGCCTGGTCAATATGGTGAAACCCTGTCTCTACTAAAAAATACAAAACAAAGCAAAAAAAATAGCCGGGCATGGTGGCAGGTGCCTATAGTCCCAGCTACTCGGGAGGCTGAGGTGGGGAATCACTTGAACCCAGGAGGTAGAGGTTGCAGTGAGCCAAAGTCGTGCCACTGCACTCCAGCCTGGGCAACAGAGTGAGACTCTGTCTCAAAAAAAAGAAAGAAGTTTGAAACCATTTTTTCCTTTTTTTTTTTTTTTTTTAAATCCACCTGCCTCAGCCTCCCAAAGTGCTGGGATTACAGGCATGAGCCACTGTGCCTGGCCTCCATTTGTTCCCTTTTTATGGTTACTTCTGTTAAAAATCTGGCCACTGATAAACCTCTAACTCTACTGTTTCTTCCACTGGAAATACATGCACAATATGCTGTTTGCTGTCTCTCAAATATGTAAAAAAAATGATGTGATTCATCAAGCACCTTAAACATAACAGCTATTCAATAGAAGCTGCACAATTAACTATAAAGTTGACAGAGTAAAACCCTCCCTTGGAAACTAGAAGTCACTGATTTAAAAAACAGGAGGGAAGTAAAGATGAACGGAAAGTTAGTATACCGATGGTCATACTTTATTATCCGCAGAAACAATAGATAGATAACAAACACGAAGTCCCTACTGACTTACATGGGAGCCTCTATCTGTTCTTCTGGGTGAGTTTCACGACAAACAATGGAACCAAGCACTTTTGAGAAATGAGGCTAGATCATGGGAAATGCAACACAAATGTGGCCTCTGCCCACTTGCAACACAGGAAATAAAACAAGTCTAGGGAGAAAGTAAACTGTGATAAAGAAAAAGTGGGGATAAAAGGTCCCTCTGCTTTGGACAAACCAAATCAGAGATAGTGTTCCTTTCCCCAAATTCCATGGGGTTTTCCTCAATTCACTCTTACCCCATAGAATCTTCCATCCACTCTCTTCTAGCCTTTCCACCCCCACCCCCAAATGCTTTCCTTGTCTCTGGGGAACCAAGGCCCATCCCTGGCGATACAACATTTACCTGAACCTGAGCACTGACAAGATATTCCTTGCCCCAATTCCCTAAGCCTACAGGTGTGTCCTAGCTACTTCAATCTTCCATGATGAGTCTAAAAGATCACCCCCTTGCATAGCCCTCTAGGTTATCTCTGGCCTATCCCTTCAAGGCACTGCCTGCACACACATCGTGTGGAGTTATCTGGCACCTTCAGGTTCACTTTTAGCCATGCTGGGCCCCTGGAATACGGTGACAAATGGGACAGATGATACCCAGCACTATGGCTGAATATACACATAGTAGGAGCTCAATAAACTTTTGGAATGAAGGTGTTCCCTAACTCTAAGCTTTCTTGGACTCCTTCCTCCCATGCTCTGTAGGATCTTCGAGACCCACCTCTAATTCCTGTAGGTTTCTCAGGCCTCTCACGCCCTAGCCTCCATCTCTAGCCCTATAGACACTCAAGCAATCTTACGTGACTTACTGGTTCTCAACTCCCTCTCCTCTGTCTTTTTGCTCAATCACTGTGATGCTAATAGAGACACAGACCCATTTCTGTACCTCAGTCCTCATCCTTACCATTGACCATCAGACTATGTCACAGGACAATGATCTCATGCTCATAACCTAGAGGACCACCCTCCATCCACCCATGTGGCTCTCCCTGTACTTACCTTACTGAAGGAGAAGACTGGGATAGCAGGCTCCATCCATTTAGGAACCTGAGGATAATCTCGTACATTGATCACCATCTCCATGTCAGGGAGACGCCCAATCACTTCCAAAATAAAGTGCTCAACACCACTACACCTGTCAACCAGACATACCACAAATTCAGCAGAGCAGTGCCTGCAGGCTCTAGGACAAGGTGAGGTCCCATTCACATTTTAAAGTAAGACAACTCAGTGTTCCAGATCATCAGCCTACTGCAAAGTTCCCTGAAAGCAATGCTTCTAAAGGGGTTATTCTGCTTTTTTGCATTGTGCAAGTTCACTCCTAGCTAAGCTGCTCCAGCTTAAAATATTTAATAAAAATTTCCAAATAAATCATCATAGCTTTGAAGGGAATATTATTGCTACTTCTACCACTTTATTCATTCTTCTTTTCTTTATTTCCCTTATATGGCATGGTTTAATTAGTAGACAAGATACAAACTCTCGTAACAGCTGAAATAGCTAATTTTCTTTTCTTTTCTTTTTTTTTTTTTTTTTGAGATGGAGTCTGGCTCTGTCCTCCAGGCTGGAGTGCAGTGGCCAGATCTCAGCTCACTGCAAGCTCCGCCTCCCGGGTTTACGCCATTCTCCTGCCTCAGCCTCCCGAGTAGCTGGGACTACAGGCGCCCGCCACCTCACCTGGCTAGTTTTTTGTATTTTTTAGTAGAGACGGGGTTTCACCATGTTAGCCAGGATGGTCTCGATCTCCTGACCTAGTGATTCGCCCGTCTCGGCCTCCCAAAGTGCTGGGATTACAGGCTTGAGCCACCGCGCCCGGCCCGAAATAGCTAATTTTCTACCTGTGTTCCTTTGGCTTTGCTTCTCACAAAGACACCATTTTTATTTCATTATAATTAAGTCTCCTAGTTTATGAGAACAGATAGAAAACCTTTCATCATCTTCAACCTGAATAAAGAACACTATCAAAATCAGTTCCGCAAGCCAGAAAAAGTGTTATATACAGAATCATAAATACTGTAACATAGCTTTCTGACTAGATTCCCTGGGAATCCTCAGAGGGTTTCTTGAAAGAAAAAGAAGATATACTGACAGTTTAGCTGGTTTCTGCCTCATTCTTTGAGGTCCTGACCAGCACTATGCTAGAGGCAGCATTCGAAGGCTTGATCAGAATTTCCTGGCAGCATGGAAATGACTGATTTAAAATACTGTTTTACTACTTGGAAGACTTAGGCAGAAGGGTTCTTTGAGCCCAAGAGTTCTAGACCTGCAACATAGTGACACAGTAAGCAATGTAGTGAGATCCCCCAGCAAAAAAAAGCAAGTGTTTTATATATAGGGAGATAATTGCAAAAAATATCAGTGGTTCACAAACATAGGAAAAGATGCTCAACTGTATTAAGAATAAAGAAATATCAATGAAACTAGATACCAATTTTACCAATCGGATTGACAAAGATCAAAAAGTCCAATAATGCAGTGTTGGTGAGGGTGTGAGATCTATTCCCAGCATATGATATATGAGCTATGGAAGTGTTTAGCCTCTTTGTAGGACAATTAGCTTCTATTTGCCAAGATCTCTCTCTTTTTTTTAATTTTTTTATTTGAGGCAGGATCTCTTGCTCTGCCACCCAGGCTGAAGAGTACAGTGGCATGATCACGGCTTATTGTAGCCTCAAAAATCCTAGGAGCAAGCAATCTTCTCACCTCAGCCTCCTGAGTAGCTGGGACTACGGGTGTGTGCCATCACACCTGGCAAGTGTGTGTGTGTGTGTGTGTGCATGTGTGTGTGTAAAGACAGAGTCTTGGTATGTTGTCCAGACTGATCTTGAATTATCGGGCTCAAGTGATCCTCCCACGTCAGCCTCCCAAAGTGCTGGGATTACAGGTGAGAGCCACTGTGCCCTATCTATCTATCTATCTATCTATCTATCTGTATACATTTTTTTTTTTTTTTTTTTTTTTTTTTTTTTTTTTTTTGAGATGGAGCCTCGCTCTATGGCCCAGGCTGGAGTGCAATGGCACAATTTCAGCTCACTGCAACCTCCGCCTTCTGGTTTCAAGTGATTCTCCTTCCTCAGCCTGCTGAGTAGCTGGGATTACATGCACAGGCCACCATGCCCAGCTAATTTTTGTATTTTTAGTAGAGACAGGTTCTCACCAGGTTGGCCAGGCTGGTCTCAAACTCCTGACCTCAGATGACCTGCCCGTCTCAGCCATCCAAAGTGCTGGGATAACAGGCATGAGCCACTGCACCCAGCCTATTTATCAAGATTTTTAAATGACATTAATGGCCTAGTTGTTATACTTCTAGGAATTTAGCCTACATATATATTTACATGAGTGTTCACGGTAACAAGGATGTTCACTGCAGCATTGCTTGCATTATCCAAAAAGCAAAGGGATGTGGTGAGGGATAATCTAAATGTCCACTGATAGACAGCTGAATAAAGAAATCCATATAATAAACTATTACGCAGCCATGAAAAAGTGAGGCATTCTCTACGGACTCTTATGGAACAATCTCAAAATCTACTGTTACATGGAAAAGAAATCTAAGTGCAGAACAGAAGATAGAGCATGTTTTAGTTTGTTGATAAGTCTAGATGCTTGTATATGTATAGACTATTTCCAGAAGGATATACAGGACACATAATTCTTATCGTTTTTTGAAAAGAGGTCTCAGGGACTAGCGGTCTGAGGTGGAAGAGAAACTTCCTTTTCACTGAATGTCTTTTGGAGGTATCCACATATTTTAGCATGGTAAAATAGTCATCGGCTGCCTGAAGGTGGGGCATGGGGAGGAGAGGGAGACAGGGAGATGCAGGAGAGACGGACTGCAAAGAGGCAGCCAGCCTCCAGCCTGGGTGACAGAGCGAGATTCCCTCTCAAAAAAAAAAAGAAAAAAAAAAAGGATCGCATCTAGACCTAGAAAGATATTATTTCTAGCTATATGGGAATCTTCCAGATATCATACCACTATGTGTATTTCATTCAGGATTGTGTTCTGGAATACTGCATTCTATTTGTATTTTGTCTCTCTCTGTTTTTTTATTTTACCATGCTAAAATATTTGGATATTTTACATATCCAAAGTGCATGTAATATTCTTTGACACTAAAAGAAAAAAAATCTAGTTAAAAAGTTTTTTAAAAGTTGCTGTACAATTTATACATTACAGCTAAAACACTCATATTTCTTTCACATTTGGCTTTTAATTTAATTTAATTTTTTATTTTTTGAGATGGAGTTTCTTTCTTGTTGACCAGGCTGGAGTGTAATGGCGTGGTCTCAGCTCACTGTAACCTCTGCCTCCCAGGTTCAAGCAATTTTCCTGCCTCAGCCTCCCAAGTAGCTGGGATTACAGGTGCCTGCCACCATGCCTGGCTAAATTTTTTTGTATTTTTAGTAGAGTCGGGGTTTCATCATGTTGACCAGGGTGATCTTGAACTCCTGACCTCAGGTGATCCACTCGCCTCAGCCTCCCAAAGTGCTGGGATTATAGGTGTGATCCACTATGCCTAGCCACATTTGGCTTTTAAAATAGTACTCTCTTATATAATTCCATTTATAGAAAACTCTAGAAAATAATCCATAATTCGAGAAAGTAGTCATCAGTTGCCTGAAGGTGGGGCATGGGAAGGAGAGGGAGACAGGGAGATGCAGGAGACAGGGACTGCAAAGAGGCAGAAAGAATATTTCGGTTGTGATGGAAGGTTCATTATCTTGGCGTAAACATACATGAAGACTTAATGTACACTGTAGGTTTTATTTTTAATTGATAAATAATAATTGTATATATTTACAGGATACAATGTAATGTTTTGATATATGTTTACATTGTGGAATGAGTATATCAAGCTAATTAACATAGCCTCACATACTTTTTTTGTTGGGGGAACATTCTATACTTTACATGTAATTTATGTTAACCACACCTCAATAAAGCTGTTATTAACAAATACCATTACAACTCAGTTTTGAAATGACTTGTCTCTAGAATTAGATAAATCTCTGGTTCCTCTGCTCATCCTTGAAATGTGGAGTTTATATTTTATTTTATTCAAAACTGAATTTTTAAAATGTCACATAGGTTTCTGAAACTGGATAGATTAAAAGTATCTCGACCTGCCTGTAATCCCAGCACTTTGGGAGACTAAGGCAGGCGGATCACAAGGTCAGGAGTTTGAGACCAACCTGATCAACAACGTGAAAACCTGTCTCTACTAAAAATACAAAAATTAGCCAGGCATAGTGGTGGGTGCCTGTAGTCCCAGCTACTCAGGAGGCTGAGGCAAGAGAATCGCTTGAACCTGGGAGGTGGAGGTTGCAGTGAGCTGAGATCACACCACTGCACTCCAGCCTGGGGAACAGAGTGAGATTCCCTCTCAAAAAAAAAAAAAAAAAAAAAAAAAAAAGATCGTATCTAGACCTAGAAAGATATTATTTCTAGCTATATGGGAATCTTTGAGATATCATACAACTGAGCGTATTTCATTCAGTATTGTGTTCTGGAATACTGCATTCTATTTGTATTTTGTACCTCTCTGTTTTCCTTAGTTGTACGTGTAGCTAGCATAGGGAACTTTCAGTGTCATTGGAAATATACATTACTTTATTGCTAATGAAAGGTACTGTACTCCCTTCAGAACATTTCTAAGCTCATGATTATGATCAAAATGTCCTGAGCTCAGGAAGAAGAGAATTGTGCCTTTCAGAAACTTTGAAAGCATTTCATTTCATGTGGCAATTGTTCAGCAAACTATTAAACATTGGGTAAGCTTTCAAAGTCCAACAATGTCTATATTCTTATTTTCTTTCTCATTTGTGGAAATTAAAAATTCCCCCAGACTTACAATTTATATTTAAAGTCTCTATTATTGAGTCCCAAATAATGAAACAAATGTCTGTTTAAAATACCTTAATGATTTTTTCCTCTACAACCTTATTTCCCCTGATATCTGATAGCCAAAGGGTAACTGATTTCCGCAGGGTTGTGGGATATTAAATAATCTTTCTTTTTCATTGTTCTTATTATTATTTATTTGAGACAGGTCTCGCTCTGTCACCCTGGCTGGAGTGCAGTGGCATAATCATGGCACAGGCTTACTGCAGTCTTGACCTCCTGGGCTCAGGTGATCCACTCACTTCAGTCTCCCAAGTAGCTAGGACTACAAACACATGCCACCACACCCAGCTAATGTTTGTATTTTTTGTAGAGATGAGGTTTTGCCATGTGGCCCAGGCTCGTCTTGAACTCCTGAGCTCAAGCGATCTTCCTGCCTTGACTTCCCAAAGTGCTGGGATTATAGGCACAAGCCACCACGCCCAGCCTGTTTTCTTGTTTACGTTTATTTATTTATTTATTTATTCACTCTTGCTGCCCAGGCTGGAGTGCAATGGCCCAGTCTCAGCTCACTGCAACCTCTGCCCCCCCGGTTCAAGCGATTCTCCTGCCTCAGCCTCCTGAGTAGCTGGGATGACAGGCAGGCACCACCACACCCAGCTAATTTTGTATTTTTAGTAAAGACAGGGTTTCTCCATGTTGGTCAGGCTAGTCTCGAACTCCTGACTTCAGGTGATCTGCCGGTCTTGGCCTCCCAAAGTGCTGGGATTACAGGCCTGAGCCACCACACCTGGCCTTGTTTACATATTTATAACAGTAAATATTAAATTGTTACAAAGTTGTTATTAAATACAAATAATATAAATCTTTATGTACAAATTGATAATTTTTTTGCAACTCTGCACATTTATTTTACTTTTAATGACAGAATAGGGATTGTTTAGAAAGATGCTCTTACATAAGGAAATATTATGCCCTCTGAGTTTTGTATCTTCTAATTTTATAAAGATTTGAGTTAAAAAAAAAAAAATACTCCAAAATGCAATGCTGCCTAAACCCAACCTCCACGCTCAGCCCATGACCCTCCCTGCCTACCACCCTGCCTTCAGCCAAATGACATGGTACCTCGGGTCTCACACCTGAATTTCTGAAGTCCTGGCTAGCATAATTTGCAGCACTAGTTACTCCTGCTTTTTATTTTTTATATTTTTTTATAGACAGGGTCTCACTCTGTCATATTATTTGCCACTCTGTCAGATTATTCACCATAATCCAGGCTGGTCTCAAACTCCTGGGCTCAAGAAATCCACCACAAAGTGCTGGAATCACAGGTGGGAGCAACCACACCCCATCTAGTTACTCCTCTTGACTCTACAACCTCCCCTTGAAAATTCAGTATCTAGAACTACACTGGCCCATGACAGACATTCAACCAATTCCTCCTCCTCCTTCAGTCCAGCTCCCTCCTGCTAGGCCTCATCGGCCTGTATCCTGCTGCTACTGTATCCCAGGGAAGGAGCAGAAGAGGCAGAGCCACCACCAGTACTACCAGTGATGAGCCAAGTCTCACAGAGGAGACAGGCTTTGAGAGTAGCTCGCAAGAAAAATTCCCAGGCAAGGAGAAGAGCTTGTCACTATTTCATAGTGTGCCTGAAATGGGAGGAGGGATCTGCTTGCTAGTCCCATGAATTGGCTCCTCTATAAAAGGGTATCAGGTAAGCCTGTATGTAATAAAGTCAGAAGATATATCTACCTTGTAACTCTTACCTTGAGGGGAACATGCAGTCATTTTCCCGGTATAGTCTGTTCTTAATGATCTGATAGTGGGTCCCTAGCTTCCGTCTGACTACCTCTGCCATCATCTTCCTGGAGATGCCTCCTCGGAAAGGAGTTAGATCCTCTTCTATGACACTGGGAAAGAATGGGAGTCATCAGGGAAAGCAGGCCAAGAGAGTGGTGCCATTCCACCTATTTCCTAAGTGCATTTAGGTTTCGTATTAGAGAACACAGTAAGTGGAAGGAAAGAATCGAGGGTGAGAATGAACAGCTCTTCCCTAGAAGCCCTGTAGGTAATCTGAAACATCAACGGCAACAAAGCAATAAAAAGTAAAAAGTGGGTCAATGTCTCTTCTTCCTCCCTCCATCTGGATTGCCCCTCCCTTGGCAGTTCTGTATTCCTCTTTCACCACTCATGCCACACCTGTGTCCTTCTAGTCACTTCAGTCCTCCTGGCATCTCCTCCCAATCCCACAGGAGGTGAAGTTTCTGCCTTACAGTATAGCACGGACTCTCTTGTTCTGGTCTGTCTGGTCCACGCTCTCCCAGATACCCCCTTACACTGATAGCCTGACAGCAGTAACCAAAATAACACTATTTTATATTCCTTTTAAAGTTGAGTGCATAGTAAGTTTTCAATAAGTATAAGCATCCAGGGAATTTTTTGAGGAGTCAAAAATAACATAAAGCAGAGCTTAAAAGACCCTGTTACTTAGCTGATGAAGAATCTGAGACCCAAAGGAGTTGAAGTGGCTTGGCACAAGGGTAACCAGTGGGAGTACCGGCACTAACACCCAAGTCTGTTTTCAGAGTTATCTATCCACCATACCTCATCCCGGCCCTGAGGTGCATTCTCCCTCTGAGACAGAGTCTCACTCTGTCACCCAGGCTGGGGTGCAGTGGCGTGATCTGGGTTCAGTGCAACCTCTGCTTCCTGGGTTCAAGCAATTCTCCTGCCTCAGCCTCCTGAGTAGCTGGGATTGCAGGCATGTGCCACCACGCCCAGCTAATTTTTGTATTTTTAGTAGAGACAGGGTTTCCACATGTTGGTCAGGCTGGTCTCGAACTTCTGACCTCAGGTGATCCACTGGCCATGGCCTCTCAAAGTGCTAGGATTACAGGCATGAACCACCATGCCCAGCCTGATGTGCATTTTCTAAAGATAACCATCAGGAAATTTAGGATTAGATTCAGCTATAGATGGGTTTATTTCCTCAACAATATTTATTGAGCACGTACTGAGGGCTAACACCAGGGAGACAACAACAAATAAGACACAGACCCTGACCTCAGGAAGCTTGCAGCCCAGTGGCAAAAACAGATGCACGTGCACTGAATCCCACAGCCAGTCAGTGGTTAGGCTGAGACCACCTGAGCCTTTCCCATCCCAGGGCATATTTATTCCCTAGAAATAGAAAAACATCCTTGCCTTTCTGACCACTGCAACCAAAATCTCTCGAGGATGTTAGAATACCTCCTGTGACAGCAACTAAACTCTCAAAGACACATCAAAGAAAAGAACTCACCCATGGTAGCAGCTGCAGTTTTGACTTGAACATGGTTCGTAATTCTCCAAAGACCTGTTAATTTGGTCAATAAATACTTTCCATTTTGAACCTTTAAAAAGTGAAGTAAATGAGAGTTAAAAAAAAAAAGTCTCCTGAGCATTATTTGCTAACATCACACAGGCAGAAGCAACAGAAGACCAAAACTTTCAGAAATCCCCTTCCCATCCAACTGATGGAAACGAAACGCCAGGGAAGAATTTTTGGGTGTGTAACTCAAGCTCATGTCAAGTCTGTTCCTCTACCCGGGTGTCAGGTGTCCAAGAAACTGGAAAATTCCGAAGCTTAACGCCCAACCCTCAGAATGCTATGGATAGTGACGCGGACTCTCACTTTCTACTAATCAAATTGAACTCCACAAAGAGGATCGGTTAAAAGCTACAGACATTAAACCCCTCTTCTTCTCTTCTGGCAACGCATATACACACACGCGCGCGCGCACGACATTCGCCCCCATCCCCGACCCTCAGTGTTTCGGGCAGGTTCAGAGTAGCCAAGCACGGGCGACGCCTCCTGCGGGTGAACGGGGAATTCCCTCTCCTCCCTGTCATTCTGAATTCTGGGGGATGGGTTATCTCCAGGGTCCAGAGCAAGAGCAGAGACCCCGGCACCTCACTCTCCGCCGCAAGGCGCCCCGGTGTCCTCTGCCCAGATCCGCGCTACAGCGGCCACAGCATCATCCTGGGCGCCGGCCGCGCGGGGGAGCGCCTCGGAACTACCACCAGACCACGAGCCCAGGGGGCAGGCTCGGCACTGCCCGGAGCCCACCTGACTCCTTCTGGCGGCCCTGCGCTGGGGGCAGGAGGAACAACAGCAGCCAGAGCCGAAGCGGCGAGCTAGCCCACCACTCCATCGCCAGCCGACCTGCTGCAGATGCCCCGCCGCGGCGCTGGCGGAAGCGCGGCCCCGCACAAAGATGGCCACCCTGCCTCCTCCCCCCGCACCCCTCCTCCAGTCCCCAGCCTTGAGGCGGAGTTTCCCTGAGAAGGCTGCGCCAGGAAGGTGGGGGAGAATAAACCAATGGACCAGTTGCCTATCCTCCCTCCCTGGCATCACTGGGAAAATAGGTCTGAGCCAGAAAACTGAAGGTCAGAGAGGGTATGTTTCACAGTTAGTGGCACAACCAAGGCTTGGCATAGAGCCTAGGCTGCATAGTTCTTCTCTTGACATCAAATTGCCTCTTATCAAATAGCATAGATTCGTTGAGCGTGTGTGTGTGTGTGTGTGTGTGTGCGCGCGCGCGCGCGCGTGTACAGCACGGTTAGACCCAAAGGTTGCAATTAGCATAGCAGGGGGCCCTTTGTAATATGAATTTATAGCAGTTGGGGTGACTTAGACGTAGGGAAAAAAATCAGTGGTGTTAAAGTTTATGGCAGGTCGTTGTTTTGGACTGATCTCTGGCACTAGGCCTCAAGACAGTAGACAAAATCAGAATGGAGGCACTTGTCCTAGGTGCCACATAATTAAACTCAACTTTAAAAGGGGCCAGTTTTCCAACAAATAGGAGAAGGGGCCCATATACCTGTGCTGGCATGATAAAGAAGCCCCCTCTGATGTAACTCTTTAAGGAAAGTAACTTCAAAATGACCAATCTGCTTTTTGTTCCTTATTTCTGCTTTCTTCAGCCCTCTTCTGCCTATAAGCCCAACCCCTTCTGCTCAGCTCATTGGAACACTTTTCTGTTTCATAGCTGAGATGCTGCCTGATTCATGAATCACTAATAAAAGCCAATTAGATTTTTTTTTTTTGAGACAGAGTACAGTCTTGCTCTGTTGCCCAGGCTGGAGTGCAGTGGCACAATCTTGGCTCACTGCAACGTCTGCCTCCCGGGTTCAAGCAATTCTCCTGTCTCAGCCTCCTGAGTAGCTGGGATGACAGGAGTGCATCACCACGCCCGGCTAATTTTTGTATGTTTAGTAGAGACAGGGTTTCACCATGTTGGCCAGGTTGGTCTGAACTCCTGACCTCGGGTGATCTGCCCGCCTCGGCCTCCCAAAGTGCTGGTGTTACAGGCATGAGCCACCATGCCTGGCCAAGAACTTTAAACTAAATTTGGTGAAATTTTGTTTCTTGACAATGGGCAACATGATACTGGACAATATAGGTATATAGTATAGTACAGGTATATATCTTTATATAGGTATATATAGGTCAGCGTAGATATATTTAGTGATCATAGAACTACAAATACTTATTTTCTTTCTTTTTTTGAGACAGAGTCTCACTCTGTCACCCAGCCTGGAGTGCAGTAGCATGATCTCGGCTCACTGCAACCTCCACCTCCTGGATTCAAGCGATTCTCCTGCCTCAGCCTCTTGTGTAGCTGGGATTACAGGCGAGCGCCACCACGCCTGGGTAATTTTTGTATTTTTAGTAGAGATGGGGTTTCACCATGTTGGCCAGGCTGGTCTCGAACACCTGACCTTGTGATCCACCCGCCTCGGCCCCCTAAAGTGCTGGGATTACAGGCTTGAGCCACTGCGCCCAGCCTTTTTTTTTTTTTTTTTTTTTTTTTTTTTTTTGAGCTAGAGTTTTGCTCTTGTTGCACAGGCTGGAGTGCAATTACTCAATATTGGCTCACTACAACGTTCGCCTCCTGGGTTCAAGCAATTCTCCTGTCTCAGCCTCCTGAGTAGCTGGGATTACAGGCATGCGCCACCACACCCAGCTAATTTTGTATTTTTAGTAGAGACGGGGTTTCTCCATATTAGTCAGGCTGGTCTCAAACTCCAGACCTCAGGTGATCTGCCCGTCTCAGCCTCCCAAAGTGCTGGGATTACAGGCGTGAGTCACCGCACCCTGCCATATTTATCTATTTTCTAAAATGTACATGGTTATATCCCTAAGCTTTGTGGAAATATGGAAATACAGAGAAGTACAAGATCAAATCTGTGCTCCCACGTGTTTAGAACTAGTAGGGAAGACAAATATGCTTCCTTAGAGATAGTTTACAATTTAAGGCAATAGTTAAGTGCCACTGGTTTCAGTGGAGGAAAAGATCAATATGAACTGGAAATCTGGAGAAAGGGGTAGGAGGGGTGTATTTTGTACGGAAGAAAAGGATATGTTGCAGTTAAGGAATATTGTTCTGGACTCACTAAAAATATGGGAGCCATAATATGCCGAGGGTGGGGATCAAATTTAGCTTGACAGTAGTGGAGGCTTTAGGATGCACGTTAAGGAATGGTGGAAGAGAAAATAATGTTGATTACATAGGAATGGGCCATATTAGTCACATATTACACCCATATGGACATTTGATCTGTATTCCACCAGGGCAGAACCACCTAGTTTTTGTATGAGTGAGGCTCACTTTGGGTGAATAGAGAGGAAGAAAAAATGTATCCCCAAAACTACAGCATATTTCTTCTGGAATCCAAATGAAACTTTAGTCAATTTTTTTTCTACTTCCAGGAAGGTGTGCAGTACAGTCATGTGTTGTTTAACAATGGGAATATGTTTTGAGAAATGTGTCAGGCAATTTTGTTGTTGTGTGAACATCATAGAGTATACTTACACAAACCTACCTAGTATAGCCTACTGCATACTGAGGATATTTGGTATAGCCTATTGCTCCTAGGCTACACACCTATTCAGCATGTTAGTGTACGGAATATTACAGGCAATTGTAACACAATGATAAGTATTGGTGTATCTAAATGTAGAAAAGGTACAGTAAATGAGTAAAAATGATACACCGGTATAAGGCACTTACCATGAATGGAGCTTGCAGGACTGAAAGTTGCTCTGAATGAGTCAGTGAGTGGGGAGTAAATGTGAACACCTAGGACATTACGCTACTATAGATTTTATAAACACTATAAGTTAGACCATACTAAACTTATAAACATATTTTTCTTTATTCAGTAATAAATTAGCTTACCGTAACTTTTTTTTTTTTTTTTTTTTTTTTTTTTTTTTTGAGACAGAGTCTCGCTCTGTCGCCCGGGTTGGAGTGCAGTGGCCGGATCTCAGCTCACTGCAAGCTCCGCCTCCCGGGTTCACGTTCACGTCATTCTCCTGCCTCAGCCTCCCGAGTAGCTGGGACTACAGGCGCCTGCCACCTCGCCCGGCTAGTTTTTTGTATTTTTTTTTTTTAGTAGAGACGGGGTTTCACCATGTTAGCCAGGATGGTCTCGATCTTCTGACCTCGTGATCCGCCCGTCTCGGCCTCCCAAAGTGCTGGGATTACAGGCTTGAGCCACCGCGCCCGGCCGCTTACCGTAACTTTTTACTGTACAAACTTTTTAATTTTTTTCAACTTTTTGACTTTGTAATAACACTTAGCTTAAAATGCAAGCACATTGTGCAGCCGTACAAAAATATTTTCTTTCTTTTCTTTTCTTTTCTTTTTTTCTTTTCTTTTCTTTTCTTTTTTTTTTTTTTTTTGAGACAGTCTCACACTGTTGCCCAGGCTGGAGTGTAGTGGTGTGATCTCAGCTGACTGCAACCTCTGCCTCCCAGGTTCAAGCAATTCTCATGCCTCAGCCTCCTGAGTAGCTGGGATTACAGGTGTTCACCATAACACCTGGCTAATTTTTGTATTTTTAGTAGAAACAGCGTTTCGCCATGTTGGCCAGGCTGCTGTTAAACTCCTGGCCTCCCAAAGTGCTGGGATTATAGACATGAACCACTGCACCCGAGCTATTTTCTTTCTTTCTATCTTTATTCTATAAGCTTTTTTTTTTCTATTTCTAAAATGTTTTATTTTCTTTTTTACTTTTTAAACTATTTTGTTGAAAACTAATATGCAAACACACACGTGTGTGTTTGGGTCAGGCCTACGCAGGGTCAGGATCATCAATATCACTATCTTTCACCTCCACATCTTGTCCCTCTGAAAGATCTTCAGGGGCAGTAACACAGATGGAGCTGCCATCTCCTATGATAAAAATGCCTTCTTCTGGAATACCTTCTGAAAGACCTGTCCAAGGTTGTTTTACAGTTAACTTTCATTTTTTTAAATAAGTAGAAGGAGTACAATCTAAAATAACAATAAATGTATAGTATAGTAAATACATAAACCAGTAACAAAGTAATTTATTATCATTATTTAGTATGCTATACTGTACATAATTGCCTGTGCTATACTTTTATACAACTGGTAGTGCAGGTTTGTGTACACCAGGATGCATTGCACTACAACATAAAGACAGCTACATCATTAGGCAATAAGAATTTTTCAGTTCTATTATACTCTCATGGGCTCACCATCATTTACGTGGTCTTTCATTGATTGAAACATCATTATGGGACACATGACTGTACTTAAAAATGAAAAAAAAAACCCACAACGGTTGTATGAGTACTGGAAGTACAGTTTCTACTGAATGAGTGTTGGTTTTGCACCATCATAAAATCGAAAAATTGTGAGTCAAACCATCCTAAGTTGGAGACTTGTTTGTATTCCTAAGTGACAGCTCTGTGATAGTTTAGGACATTCGGAATATTTGGGAATATTAGTAAATTTACTGGTTTCGATATCAGTTATTCTGGCTCTAAATTCTGGTTCTGGCACTTACTGGCCAGGCTATTTTTTTTTTCTTCTATTCTTCTTATTATTTTTGAGACAGGGTCTCTCTCTGTTGCCCAGGCTGGAGTGCAGTGGCACGATCTCGACTCACTGCAAACTTGACCTCCAGGACTCAAGTGGTCCTACCACCTCAGCCTCCCAAGTAGGTGGGACTACAGGCATGAGCCACCATGACCAACTGATTTTGTAACTTTTTTTGTAGAGACAAGGTTCCACTATATTGCTCAGGGTGGTCTCCAACTCTTGGGCTCAAGTGATCCTCCTGCCTTGGCCTCCCAGTGTTGGAATTGCAGTCATGAGTCATCCTGCCTGGCCAGGAAGGCTATTTTCAACAACTTCAGTTTCCTCTGCAAAATAGGAACCATAGTAGAAACTATCAAAATGTTGTGAGATTTAAATGAAATGTGTAAAGCTACTAATTCAGTGCCTGACACAACAAAATTCTTAATAAAGGTTAATCATGCAGTCAATACAAACAACTTTCTATTAAGGAGCTTAAAATCCCTGGAGTGAAAGATTACACAAATGCTCCTTTTGACACTTTTACTCTTCTTCTAATATCAAACTATAGGCAATTCCTGAACTCAACATGACGTTGCTCACAGATCTTTACCTTTTTATCTGCCACTTCTCCAGGAGGACTGCCATTCTCCCACAAAGCCCCTATGCCTTTGTGGAGTCTTGGCTGAAACCCCAAGCTCTTTGCAAAGCTTTTCTTGGTATTGACACCACCACCATCCGACAGAATTCATTAGTGTTGCATGCTATCTCTGGACCTTGGACATACTTTTAATATTGCATTTATTGTAACAAATGGAAATTACTGTTTTTCTTGGTGTCTCCTCTCTTCTACTAGACTCTGAGACTTTGTAACCACAGCATCTGTCTAGTTCTTAGCAAACAATAAGCGCAGGGTTGGATGCTGACGCATGACTTCATGACTTGGGCTCCCTCACTTAGCAATGACGTGACCCTAGGCGACACCTCCTAATCCATACTCATCTGTAAAATGGGGGTGATAACTTGTACATGATTATTACATGGAGTCCAAGAGACAACAAGAAGGATCAGTAGCACAGTGCCCGCACCTCGCAGCCGCTAGCTGACTGAGGCCAACGGAGGAAATGCGTTGGCCAATACTGACCGGAAGGGGCGGGACCGCGAGTCAAGAGGAGCAGGCGAGCCCCACTGCGCAGGTGCAAGTGGGAGGGGTTGGGTGCCGGCTGGTTCCGGGGGCCCACTCGCGGCTGGGGCGGACCGCGGTCGCGTAGCTGACGTCATCGCCGTGCGCTGCCACGTCTGCTCAGCTCCGCGGTAATGGAGGCTGGGGATGTGTCCTGAAGGTACCAGGCTCTGGCTCTAGCTTTAGCTCTGGCACTGGAACTGCCTCGGAGTCTGGGTCTGAGTCTGGCAGCCCGAAGCCTGGACACCTTTTCTTGATTCTCTAGGCGAGGGCTGTCTGCGTCCAAGCAGCTGGTTTGCAGCGTTTCAACGCGGGGAGGGAGTTCCCTTATCTGGGGTCCAGTCTGTAAAGTTGTCGCCGCTTTCTAGGGATCCCGCCCCACCGGCTGGGACTTTTCCATGCGTGAGTATTACTGAGCTGCCGCAAGGTTCTGCTGTCCTGGACCTGCCTCGGCCCTCTTGGATGTGCGGCGGAGACTGCTTTGTCCACCTCTCTGCGGACTTCTCTTTGGGACCAATCTGTTGAAGTTTGTGGTCTCCTGCAGTCCATCCTACCCCACCCCATACTCTCACCTCTTCCGTCCCAGGTTTTTCCCTGCACTTTTCTTTCCCTTTGCTCGTTAATGGAGCAAGGACCAGCAGCCCCTACATCCAGCGGTTTGAATGCTTTGTTTCACTTGGGATTAGTTTACAGCCGAAGGCTGTTAGGAATAGGGAGCACTTGAAAACAAGGGTTTTTCCAGTGTCATCCTTGGGGTTTTAGTTGTATTGTTTAGGAAACATTGGTATCCATATTGGCAGAATCATGATATTTGCCGTAGAATGATGAAAATAACTTTTTTTTTTGTCTCCAATGAGGATCTTTATCTTTTACTTGCCTCTTAATCTTTCAGTTTCAGTAATTTCTATATGATTTTACACCAGCTTTTCTGGAGCGGACATCCTCTTAAAGAGTTACTTTCAATATTTTAACCCTAACACATAGAGATACCACTTGAACAGTTTTACTTTTAAACAGTTAAGAGAACTACTGGTACCGTTTTATTACACTTCCTCAGTCCTGACAACCTCTACAAAACAGGGAACACTTTTTTCCCCCACAGTGAAGAAACACACTCAGAAGTTAACTTATTCGGATAAGGTCAGATACATCTGAACTCACAACCCATATCCCTTGATAACAAAACCTAACGTTTTATAAAATGCCGATTCTTCTATATTTCAAGGAATTTAATTGTGAAACATTGAGCAGGAAATGTATAAGGTGTGATGTTTCTTGTAAACTTCTGTCTGATAATAATATCTTACATATGATACAAATCAATTGACGAAAGACACAAATCATGACTTGCCTAAAGCTTAACAGAGCTTAGATCAGAACTTAGAGTTTGACCCATTAGAGTCTGAATGGTCCTTTAATTCGAGTAATGTAGGTAGTAGACACTGGGAACATTCGTTTGAAAATCTTTTGTAAGGCCTGCTCACTCAGTTTTTCTCGTTGTTTTGTTGCCTACTTTAAAAATAGTCTACTGATATTTAAATGTTTTTGTTATCGTTCAGAGTTGAAACTGGTTGACAACCATTAACCTGGGTTGCAACTACAGGTGGCACTGGAAGCAGACTGGTTCCTGGACATGCCCGGTGGAAGGAGGGGCCCTAGTCGGCAACAGCTAAGCCGTTCAGCTTTACCTTCTTTGCAGACTTTGGTTGGTGGGGGCTGTGGCAATGGAACAGGCTTGAGAAACAGGTAAAGAAAAAATAAGGCTATATTTAATTTGTAATGTCTTATCATCAGTAAGACTAACATAAAAGTCATCTTGTCATTCAGATATTTGCTTATTGAGATTAATTCTTGACACTGAGGTAGAAATCCTGCCTTTGAAGACAAAATTCAGAATTTCAAAATACTTTGGAGGTAAAAAGATGTGATATGGGGCCCACAAAGTGAAAGCAGTCCCATTCTTTCTTTTGGCTGATTATCTAAATTCTAGTTATCCCCTTTTTATCTATTAGAAGAAAGGAGAAGTGAATGAAAATACAAGGCAAGTGTGATGGTTTATCTACTTATAAGCATTCTTTTTTTAGAGGGCAAATTAAAACTCCCAGCTGAAATTATAAGTCAGATTCCATCAAGTGTTTTAAATTGTCAAAAAATTGTTTGGTCTTCATAAACGTTAGCTGTTTATTAGCTGGGGTAGCTCATGCCATCAGGAGGTTTGATAATGTAGCAGTGCAAAGAGATGCTTTTACCTAATCAAGTATTTGCTCAAGATAATTTCTGCCAGCTAATTTCTCCTTCCTCCCTGAAAAAAGTTTTTCTCTTGCCTTGATTTTAATTTTCAGAGCTAGCAATCAGTACTACTGTATTTTCAGTCCTGTCTGATGGCATTAATGCACTTTTGTTTTCTAGGCCTGACCTTTGCCCTTTTTTTTCCTGACTTTCCAATCCCTCTTCCAGTCTTTAAAATTAGTTTTGATCTCATAATTTCAGTGGAGCTCTCCCTGAAATTCCAGTTTGAAGTGATTTTTCCAGTCTCCGATTCTCATACTAATTTTTAATCCAAGTTTTGTTTATGTATGTATATAGAACTAGTTTATGCTAGAGTATTTTTTACTCTGTTTGTTGGATTTCCTTATTTTAAAAATGGTGATACTGTTTGCATCATAGCAGAATGTTGAAATAAATGAAGTAGTAAATTGCAGTAACTTTAAAAAACTTTACTGAATTTTACAAATTTTCTACATATATTAAGTATTATTTTATATGTTTAAAAATAAGAAAGAATATGCGAAAATGCTTTTGAAGAAAGGTACTATCTAATATAGGTATTGAGATAAAAGTTGTTTGCTATTTGAGGTACCTACTTTAATTTTATTAATATATGCTATCAACTTATTGATTCAGTACTTTCAAGTTGTGATAGAAAATCCTAGCTGTCCCTAACTAGGATTCTAGCTTGCTAAAAAATTCTAACTTTGCCTCTGTATTAACTCTAGCAGTTCTTTGTACATTCTCTTTGACTTTGGCTTTGAGGATTCCTCTAGATAATTATGTTCTCAGATAAAAATGTTCTCAGACTGTCCCGTGAAATCGCTCTTCAGTGTCTCAGGTGTTGCTGTAGGAGGGCTTAGAAGGGAAAATGGATCAGGCAGGCCTAATAGTCTAGGTTTGAGGTTTCCTAGTCTTCTCTTAATTAGATTGACTCATTTTCCTTTGTGTTTTAAATATTAAGATACTATGTAAAATATTATGGGGAAAGGAAAATAAAGTGTTCTGCTATTAAAAAGAACTGAAAGCCAATGAAAATGTCATTTGTAGATGCTTCTGCTTGCACTTGGAGTCTGCAGATGGTTTACTGGGAAGAAGTAGGAACATTTGGAAAATACCTCTGCTCTTGACTGGGTTTGGTATTCTTTTCTCTGCTTTCACTGTAGCTCTTCTATCCTGGTATTAGAGGTTCCAACCATGGTTGCTTTAATCTGCCTTTCTCTTCTTCTTTAACATATGTTTATTTAGCAATTAACTGTGGGGGAGGGAGAGAGTGGGTAGAAGAAAGTATTTTCAACATTTTAAAATGAAAGAAATAATTGTTTATGGTTTGAAAAGTTACCAAGATTATTATTATTGAGTGATTATTTTGTGACATGTTTACCTAGAGAAATTGGGAAAAAGAAAGCTTTATATTTGTTTCTTGGTAGGAAGCAAGCAGCTGGAATAATTTGTTATAAAAGACCTGGGGAGGAGGTATAAAAACATGAAAGAATCAGCAGATAGCTTATAATATAGTTTTAGGAAGGATATATAGAAAGAAGGAGTGTCCAGATGAGGAGAACTCACTTCTGGAGTGTCTGTAGAGTATTGGAGGGAAATAGATAATTGCTTAAGTATTACATACTTTTGGATGATACATTTGATTCTGCAAGACCGACATAGGTCAGCTGGAGAGGAGAGCATTTGCCCCGTTTGGTAGGTGGTTGTGGTCTGATTGGTGAAGTTAAACTCTAGAATGTCAAGGAGCTAGTTTGGTAACACAGTCAAGATTGAAATTGTAGTTCCTTGTCCTGCTTTCCACCTTTAGGGAGCAGGGATTTGTTCTTGCAACAGTGTGTTTCTGGATTTGTGTGTTTCTGGATTTCTTAGAGAGCTCCTGATTGAGGGAGAATCTTATTTGAGAAGAACTGTTTTTTCCTTTGCTTATTCCTTGCATATACTTTGTTAATAATATCACCTGAACATGTCCAAATGACCACTGCTTTCCCTATCTCTTCTATTCCTCTTTAGGCCTTTGAATCTTTCTTCCTTCATCCATTTGCTTCCCTAAATTCTGCTGCTTGCTGGCTCCATAACAGTCTCAGGCCTGCTGTGTTAACCCTTTCCCACACACAAACTTTATATGCAAGGACAAAACACAGGTGTTCAGCATAAACCACATTGTTTATATAAACAGTTTAGGCACAGTGAGCCATTCTTGTTATTTAGGGAAAGTTTATCTCACTGTAGGAAACTGTTTACTAGTCATGGTTCCCAGATGTAAGCCTTGTAAGCAGGCCTTCCTAAGAGTAGCTATGCTGAACACCTGCTTTCCTTTTGGAAGTCTAGAATTTTGATACTGCGAGGAAGAAGGTGCCCATGTGGCCAGCCCCCAATAAAAACCCTGGACATCAAGTCTCTAGTGAGCTTTCCTGGATGAATAGCACTTCACGTGTGTTGTCACAACTCATTGCTAGAGAATTTATATGGGTTCTGAACAGATTCTTAAATCTGTTTATATATATATGTATTTTTGTTTTGTTTTGTTTTTGAGATGGAGTTTTGCTCTTGTTGCCCAGGCTGGAGTGCAATGGTGCTATCTTGGCTCACTGCAACCTCCGCCTCCTGGGTTCAAGCGATTCTGCCTCAGCCTCCCGAGTAGCTGGGATTACAGACATGAGCCACCATACCCGACTAATTCTGATCCACCCGCTTCGGCCTCCCGAAGTGCTGGGATTACAGGCATGAGCCACTGCACCCAGCCCTATTTTTAATATTCTATTAGAGGAATAACACTTAAATTTGTTCCTAAATAATACCTCTGTGACTGATTTTCTGAGATATATTGACTAAATCTGTTTATTTTAGTTTTAAAAATGATCATATCTCTTCTCAGGTTTTCAGCTTTATAGATCAGATAGAGAAGACAATCTCATAGATTCTTTTTATATTTATATAGGAGTACTTTTTTTCCACTGATGCTCCAGATCTCTAGATCTCGTTTATTTTATTTATTTATTTTTATTTCTTTATTTTTGAGACAGAGTCTTGTTCTGTCACCAGGCTGGAGTGCAGTGGCACAATCTCGGCTCATTGCCATGTCTGCCTCCTTGGTTCAGGCAATTCTCGTGCCTCAGCCTCCCAAGTAGCTAGGATTACAGGCACATGCCACCACACCCAGCTAATTTTGTATTTTTAGTAGAGACAGGGTTTCACCATGTTGGCCAGGCTGGTCTCAAACTCCTGACCTCGTGATCCGCCTGCCTCAGCCTCCCAAAGTGCTGGGATTACAGGCATGAGCCACTGCATCCAGCCAGATCTCGTTTTATTTGACTTTGGTCTCTTTGTTTTCTAGTTTGACGTTTAATAGTCAAGGCTGTATAGAGTATGACAAGTGTAGGTCTTTTCTACTTTGTTTTGAATATCTTTTTTGAGGCCTAGCATTTTATTGACTTTGTTAATGATAAAAACACGTTTGTCTGCTTCACTTGGGAAAAATTCTGTAAGAACCTTTTAACCATTAAGTCATAACAAGTAATTTAGCATGTGTTCCCCCTTAGCGTATTTTTGACTGAAGGGAAATAAGAATTTTTAGTTTGTCTGGAGTAGAGGCTTGTAACCTTGTAACTTCTCATCAGAGTTTTTAATTTCATAAATCAACTGGAGTGAGGGAGTAGATTGGCTTCTTGTTGTAATCCTCTTCATGTAAGTCTACCAACTTGTAAACTTCAGAGGCTGCCTTTCATGTTGTATTTTGTGGAATGGTGCCTTCTGGAGTTTTTACAGTGCTGTGGCCCACCTCAAAGACTGGTTTGTGATTGAGCAGGTATGGTTCTGAGACCTACTGGTGGTTCACAATGTATTACTTGGTATGCTTGTTCTATTGGAGTATACTCTGGGAATGAGAAGAAGGAACTTATAATTTTTTCCATTCCCTCCTCCACCAGTTCCTGTTCTTCCCTTCTAGGTCTTCTGAGTTTCTGCCGTAGTATTCTTAACTGTTCAGAATGAGCAGAGTTCATATTCCCATGAGTCACTTAAAGTACTGTAAGTGCTACATACCAATTTCTGTATTTGGAAATTTTAGAGTAGAATGGTAATGCTAGTTTTGTTCCTTCTCTCAAATCTTCTTTGGAAGTATCTAAGCCAAGCTTCTTTTCTTTGGTCTGTAAATAACAGTAGACCCTTAGATCTCTGTAAGTATTCCCAGGCATATAAACAAAGGAAACTTTTCTCCTACTTCCGTCTTATACCTTTAGATAGCCTAGCTATTTCTAATCTGTAAAAGAGCATGGAAGAAAGAATAAGAAGATAGGGATTAAAATATCTGCATCTTTTTGTGTTTTAAGGGATATCTCTTTTTCATAACTATATTGGTCTACTGCCTTCTCAACCTAAAGATACATATTTGCAGTGAACTAAGAAGAGTATAGTCTCTGTTCTTAAGATTATGATCTGGTAGACACACATAGATGTATACAAAAATTTATGTAACAATATGAAAAGTATAGTAATAAAGGTATAGTTGAGTATTATGGTGGCACAGAGGAGAGATGAATCAGTTTTGATGGAGTAGAATAAGCTTCACAGAGAATGTGTTTGAGTGGCTTAAAAATCTTGAAGAATGAGTAAAAAAAGTTTTGAAGGATTTTGTCAGTAAATATGTATGTGAGAAGTTAAGGAAGGTGATTATGGAAGATGATTAGTACATTTAAAGGGAATAACATATGCAAAAGAAGAGCATGTATGTTCCAGAAAGCAAATAGCATAAGTATCATATAGGGTACATGTGAAGGAGTGATGAGGTGAAACTAGTCTGTTAAGCTGAGGGACCTCATAGGGCTACTAAAAATTTTTGGCTATTACCCCACTATTAGTGGAGAGCCGTTAAATGTTTTTAGGTAAGAGTAACACTATTAAGAGTTTTACCTTAGAAAGATCCCTGAAAACAGGTTGGAGAGTTTGGTGAAAGTGGAATTGAGTATAGGAGGATTACTGCAATAGTTTAGGTGAAAATAGTGAATGCTTGAACTAAAGCAAATGAGATTAAAGAGGAAGGTACAGTTTGGACAAAGTTTTATAAAGTGGAATCTAGGAGATTTAGAGAGTGATTGGGCATTGAAAGGCGAAGAAAAGTTTTTTTTGTTTTTGTTGTTTTTTTTTTTTTTTTGAGATGGAGTCTCGCTCTGTCACCCAGAATGGAGTGCAGTGGTGCGTTCTCAGCTCACTGCAACCTCCGCCTCCCAGGTTCAAGTGATTCTCCTGCCTCAGCCTCCCAAGTAGCTGTAATTACAGGTGTCCACCACCATGCCTGGCTATTTTTTGTATTTTTAGTAGAGACAAGGTTTCGCCATGTTGGTCAGGCTGGTCTTGAACTCGTGACCCCAGGTGTTCCGCCCGCCTCGGCCTCCAGAAGTGCTGGGATTACAGGCGTGAGCCACCGTGCCCGGCCAAGAAAAGTTTCAGTATGACTCCCAGGTTTCTGATGTGGGTAGCTAACTGAGTGGGCCATGAACTAAGGTCAGGACTATAAGAGGGAAGAACACAGAGATGTCCAGTAGGGATTTGAATAATATGTCTGTAATTTAGCAGTGAGCTCTATGGTGAGAAATTATGGTCTTCATCATGTAGGAAATAATGGAGGCCATAGCTGCATCTTAGATCACTGACAGAATGTGTGGAGGGAGAAGATAAGAGGATCCCAGGAAGGAGTCTTGTGGGGAAAGCCAACAGTGAAGGGGTAGATGGAGGAGACAGCAGGAGCCCTTTATGTTCTGTGACAGTGGAGGTTATCACCATTGAGTTAACCATAGTTTTCTCTTTCAGGAATGGTAGTGCTATTGGCCTTCCAGTCCCACCTATCACAGCCTTAATCACCCCAGGTCCTGTTCGTCATTGCCAAATTCCTGACTTGCCTGTGGATGGGAGCCTACTCTTTGAATTCCTTTTTTTCATCTACCTGTTGGTTGCTCTTTTCATTCAGTACATCAACATTTATAAAACAGTGTGGTGGTATCCTTACAATCATCCTGCTTCTTGTACATCACTGGTAAGTCTTACTCAGCCTTTAAGTTCTTCATGTTAGTTACCCAAGAAACTACCTGGAAAGCCTTTCTGTAGAAATTGTTTTTCTTAGTAATTTGTCTTTTAATAAAATGTTTTTCTTCTAGACCACAGATTACTTTCAGAAATAAAATTTCATAAGATTGTTAAAATATAAGATAAGTACTACCAGAGGAAGTAAAAATGTAAATGAAAAAGCAGAAAACATTTAAATAATTTATTATAATATCACAGAAAGGTTTTGGTATTTAGTTTTCTCTAACCATTTTAAATTTGTAAGTATAAGGTGTCAGTGTTGCTACATTCTAACAACTCTACCCTTTTAATGGCTGAATTAGGATAATGGTAGCTTCTGTAACAAGTAAACTCTGAGGCAGTTGTCCTGGATGCCAGGAGTTCTTCCATGTGATCAATCAGGGGACCCAAGCTGGTGGAGATTCTATTGTCTTCCACCATCTGACCTCTAAGGTGGTTGTGACCCATCCCTGTCAGCCAGAAGGGGAAAGAGCTTAGGGCAATATAAAGGAGAGTTTCTTATGGGCCAGGCTTGCATCATTTCCACGCATGTCCACTCCTAACTACAAGAGAAGCTAAGTATAGTCCTTTAGCTGGGTACATAGTGAACTTAAATAAAATTGGGTTCTGTCACACAAGTGAAATTGAGAAATTGGCTGTCTTTGGTGAGGTACATAAAAATATATTGTAGGTTTCTTCTGTTCTCTTTCCATTTATTAAGAGTACCATGATAGGCCAGGTGCGGTGGCTCACACCTGTAATCCCAGCACTTTGGGAGGCCGAGGCAGGCGGATCACGAGGTCAGGAGATCAAGACCTGGCTAACATGGTGAAACCCCGTCTCCACTAAAAATACAAAAAATTAACCGGGCGTGGTGGCGGATGCCTGTAGTCCCGGCTACTAGGGAGGCTGAGGCAGGAGAATGGCGTGAACCTGGGAGGCGGAGCTTGCAGTGAGCCGAGATCAAGCCATTGCACTCCAGCCTGGGCGACAGAGCAAGACTCCGTCTCAAAAAAAAAAAAAAATAGTACCGTGATAGTCTTGATGCAGAGAAGGTTCACGATAGATGGATATATAAAAACATATTGATAAGGCCTGGGCATGGTGGCTCATGCCTATAATCCCGGCACTTTGGGAGGTGAAGGCAAGAGGATTGCTTGAACCTAGGAATTTGAGACCAGCCTAGGCGACATAGTGAGACTTTTGTCTCTACAAAAAATAAACAAAATTAGCTGGCTGTGGTAGTGCACACTTGTGGTCTTAGCTTCTGGGGAAGCTGAAGTGAGAGGATTGCCTGAGCCTGGGAGATAGAGACTGCAGTAAGCTATGATTGTGGCCACCATACTCCAGCTTGGGTGACAGAATAAGACCTTGTCTCAAAAAAAAAAAAAGAAAAAAGAAAAAAAAAATAATAAAATTAAAAAATGTAAGTATATGTATTGTTAAGGCTAGTCAGATGACTTGACAGGTTGTTGACAATGGCAGATTTGAATGGGTGATAGAGATATGCTCTAGGCGAAAGAAGACTATTGTCTTCTTATATATGTGTTTGGGACTAATAAAGATTAGAAAGCCTTCCTAGCCTGGTGAACATAGAAAGGAAATGTGAGCCAAAATCCTTAAGATAGTATGGAAAGAGAATAAAAATTTTTGTTATAAATATTTGTATCATTTGGTTGTTCCTGGTGTTAACTATTAAGAATTTTCTTACTATATTGACCTTCTGTCTACTTAATATCATGTGATAAGAATGTCAGTTTCTGTATTGAAAAATTGCAATGATTTAGTGCCAATTTTTTTTTAATAGTCTTTCTTTCTTACCCGGATTATGAGCTTATTGAGTGTAGGAACTGTACTTCATTCATCCTTTTTGGCCATGGTGTTTTAAAGAGAAGTTGGATTAGATATTCTTTAAGGCCTTTTCCAGGTATATAGTTCATAAATAAAAACTCACTGTCTTAACAGTGTCAATAACAAACACACATTAAAATATTTAGTAGATTCTTCTTTTTTTTTTTTTTTTTGAGATGGAGTCTCGCTCTGTCACCCAGGTTGGAGTACAGTGGTGCAGTCTCAGCTCACTGCAAGCTCCACCTCCCAGGTTTACCCCATTCTCCTGCCTCAGCCTCCCGAGTAGCTGGGACTACAGGCGCCTGCCACCACGCCCGGCTACCTTTTTTTCTTTTGTATTTTTAATAGAGATGGGGTTTCACAGTGTTAGGCAGGATGATCTCAATCTCCTGACCTCGTGATCCGCCCGCCTTATCCTCCCAAAGTGCTGGGATTACAGGCGTGAGCCACCGTGCCTGGCCAATATTTAGTAAATTCTTTACAAGTATTATCTTATTTACTCTTTATAAAAATGGGTAGGTACCATTATATGACTCCCATTTTATAAATGAATGTAAGACCTATAAACTGGTTCAAAAATCACATAGTGGCATAGTGAGTGCCCAAGTCCAGACCAATCTACTGTGCTTTACTTCTTGTTCTAGTCCTATATTTATTCTGTAAGTTCTTCTTGGGTAGTTCATTATAAAATTTCTATTTGGTTTGACATTCCCCTGGAAACTTCTCATGTGTTGAATTTTCAGTGTCATCAAAGAGTTCTTTGCCCAGTCTAACATATCTGATTATAGCTCTTTAGAAAGTTACCTACAAATACTGCCTTGAAACAGAGGGAGCCAGTGTTCTTGTCATAATCAGGAACCTGCTGCTACAGCTGCTGACTCCAGAATTAATGCTTCCTTTGCTTTGACCCTTACCACCAAAAATGGATGCCTTTTGCTACCTTTTCCCCTAACTTCACTCACTTCTGAATTCAAGTTTTATATAATGCCTGTGGTTGACAGA